>NC_089580.1:189700752-190000752 GCF_019320115.1 Miscanthus floridulus
GAAAGTACTAATCGACGGAGGAGCCGGACTCAACATCATTTTTCAGAAACTCTAAGGAAGATGGGACTACAACTCGCCGGGATGATCACACCAACAAGCACACCTTTTTATGGCATAGTACCTGGCAAGGCAGCAATGCCACTTGGATAAATCACTCTACCAGTTACTTTTGGGACTCCCTCGAACTACCGCACAGAGTTCATCAAGTTTGAAGTCGCGGACTTTGATTCATCATATCACGCAATCCTCGGGCGTCCAGCACTAGCAAAATTCATGGCAGTACCGCATTATCCGTACCTGTTGCTTAAGATGCCAGGGCCTAACGGTGTTCTTTCTCTTCAGAGTGATTTAAAGCGCGCATTTGACTGTGATGTTCAGGCAATTCAAATTGCAGCAAGCGCATAGGCAAACGATGGAAGAAAAGAAATAGCCACTATCGCCGCAGAAATAATCCAAGAAGAACTAGAGATACCGGCTAAAAGACCAACCATCCTAGCACCACCAAAAGAAGCCGACGTTAAGCAAATCGACCTAGGCACCGGTGATCCCTCAAAAACGGCAACCATCAGTGCACACCTATCAGCAAAATAGGAACTCGCGCTCACCAACTTTCTTCGGGACAACAAGGATATCTTCGCTTGGAAGCCGGTCGACATGCCAGGGGTCCCAAGAGAGTTGGCTGAGCACATAATTGATATCAATAAAGGCTCCAAGCCTGTGAAACAACGACTACGATGATTCTCTCCCGACAAGAAGGCAGCAATTAAAAAGGAAATTACAAAACTAATGGCAGCCGGATTCATCAGAGAAATCCTTCATCCAGATTGGCTAGCAAACCCAGTTCTAGTACAGAAAAAGAATACGGACGAGTGGCGCATGTGTGTCGACTACATAGATCTCAACAAACACTGCCCGAAAGATCCGTTCGGGCTACCGCGCATTGATCAGATAGTTGATTCAACAGCAGGATCTGCCCTATTATCCTTTTTGGACTGCTATTCCGGATATCACTAAATCGCATTAAAAGAACAGGACCAAAGCAAGACATCTTTCATCACTCCGTTCGGCGCCTACTGCTACAAAACCATGTCGTTTGGACTCAAGAATGCCGGAGCCACTTACCAAAGAGCTATCCAAACATGCCTTGGTGATCAGATCTGCGAAAACGTAGAAGCATACGTGGATGACGTGGTTGTAAAAACAAAGAACCCGGATGCACTGATTGAAGACTTTAAACAAACCTTCGAGAATCTGGAAAAGTGGAGGTGGAAATTGAACCCAAACAAGTGTGTATTCGGAGTTCCTTTAGGACAACTACTCGGATTCTTGGTCAGTCATCGCAGAATCAAAGTAAGCACCAAGTAAATTCAAGCCATAACAGAGATGGGCCCTCCTCGAAGCGTAAAAGATGTACAAAAACTAACAGGCTGCATGGTGGCACTCAATCGTTTTATTTCAAGACTCGGCAAAAAAGGATTACCTTTCTTTAAACTACTAAAGAAGACAGACAAGTTCGAGTGGACAGAAGAAGCCAATGAAGCTTTCAAGAAACTTAAGGCATACCTCACATCCTCACCAATCCTCACACCTCCAAAAAAAGACAAAGACATGATGCTATACATTGCGGCAACCTCTACTGTAGTCAGCATGGCGATAGTAGTGGAAAGAAAAGAAGAAGTGCGCGTGTATAAAGTACAACGCCCAGTATACTACATTAGCGAAGTACTGTCAGAATCAAAAATCTGGTACCCGCATGTGCAAAAACTACTCTACGCCCTACTGATCACTTCACCAAGCTTTGTCACTATTTTGAAAGCCACAAGATTACCGTGGTGACAGATTTCCCACTAGGAGACATCTTACACAACAAAGACGCAACAGGGCGCATATCCAAGTGGGCGGTTGAACTCGGTGCTCTCAACATCGATTTCACCCTGCGGAAAGCAATTAAATCTCAAGCCCTTGCTGATTTTGTTGCCGAATGGACAGAAATTCAACAACCCGTGTCAAGCACCATCCTTGATCATTGAAAGATATACTTTGATGGGTCACTCAAGCTAGGCGGAGCCGGTGCAGGCGTCCTCCTAATTTCTCCGGATGGAAAACAACTCAAGTATGTCCTTCAGATATTATGGCAAGCTACCAACAATGAAGCAGAATACGAAGCTCTCATCCACGGGCTACGAGTGACAATTACCCTCAGAATCAAGCGATTACACATATACGGCGATTCGGCAGTAGTCATCAACCAAGTCAACAAAGATTGGGATTGCACCAAAGAAAACATGGGTGCTTACTGTGCGGAAATCCGAAAACTCGAAAAACATTTCCAAGGATTAGAAATTCTACATGTCCTGCGGGATTCCAACATTGCAGCAGATGTCCTTGCCAAGCTTGGATCAGACAGGGCAGATATCTCACTCGGTGTGTTCACAGAGGAGTTATCAGCCCCCTCTATCAAACAACCCGGTGAAATAACCCCTCAAATCTCAGCCAAAGGCACCCAGATCTTGGTAATCACCACTTCATGGACCCAGGTTTTTATTGATTACATCAAAGAAAATAAGTTGCCAACGGAAAAACAGGAAGCCACACGAGTCGTTCGTAGAAGCAAGAATTACGTCCTAGTAGGAGACAAGCTATACAGAAGAGCCGCATCATCAGGAGTACTCCTAAAATGCGTCTCATTTGAAGAAGGCAAACAAATCCTAGACGAAATACACTCAGGTTGCTGTGGAAATCACGCCACTTCAAAAACACTAGTCGGCAAAGCATTTCGCACTGGTTTCTACTGGCCAACCGCTTTGAAAGATGCAGAAGAACTCGTCAGAAGATGCAAAAGTTGTCAGATGTTCGCAAGACAGGCTCATGTGCCAGCCCACAACCTCATCTGCATCCCACCAGCTTGGCCTTTCTCCTGCTGGGGGCTGGATCAAGTAGGACCTCTCAAGAAAGCAAAGGGCGGTTTTGAGTACATCTTTGTAGCAATCGACAAGTTCACCAAGTGGATCGAATACAAACCACTCGCAAAATACAGCGCAGCCAAAGCCATCGAGTTCATCCAAGACATTATGCACCGCTTCGGCATGCCTAATCGAATCATCACAGACTTGGGTTCTTCCTTCACAGCTACAGAATTTAAAAGTTAGGCACAGGATTGTGGCTTCAGCATAGATTACGCATCAGTCGCACATCCAGAAGCCAACGGACAGGTAGAAAGGGCTAATGGACTCATACTAGCTGGATTGAAACCAAGACTATATGAAGAGCTAGCAGACTATGGATCAAAATGGATTGAAGAATTACCCAAAGTAGTATGGGGGCTATGAACTCAAATAAGCAGAGCCACCGGATACTCGCCTTTCTTCCTAGTTTACGGATCAGAAGCCATACTACCTGCCGACTTGATTTGGACGTCACCAAGGAGAGAACAGTATGACGAAGGAGAAGCAGAACACACCAGAAGATTAGAACTCGACAGTACAGAAGAAGTTAAAATAAACGCTACCCTACAATCAGCAAGATACCTCCAAGGACTAAGGCGCCACTACAACAAGAATATCCAGTCTCGATCATTACAAGTCGGAGACCTAGTACTAAGAAGAATACAAAAAACCGACGGACGCCACAAACTACTCAGTCCATGGGAGGGTCCTTTTATCGTCAAAAAAGTCATCGGACCGGGCACATACAAGCTCATAACTGAAGACAGAAAAGAAGTCAACAATACATGGCACATCAGTCAGCTACGAAGATTCTATGCATGAAAACAACTCAAGGGAAAATATGTATACAAGACACGAGAGATCAACGTTCATGATCAACAAAGATAGCGCCCACCAAAAACATATGTATCATTATGACATATCAATATTAATGATCAATAAAGATGATTCTTTCTCGACAATCATATGTCTCATCATGGCTTTCCCCGAGTTGTTTCTAAAAGCAAAATGGCTGAAAAGACGCCTGAGCATCCCGGCCGAGAGCAAAATAGCTAAAAAGACGCTTGAGCCCGCCAATGAGGGTAGCTAACAAGCTAACACCCGAAATAAAAAGCAAAATAGCTGAAAAGACGCCTGAGCATCCCAACCGAGAGCAAAATAGCTGAAAAGACGCTTGAGCCCGTCGATGAGGGTAGCTAACAAGCTAACACCCGAAATAAAAAGCAAAATGGCTGAAAAGATGCCTGAGCATCCCGGTCGAGAGCAAAATAGCTGAAAAGACGTTTGAGCCCGCCGATGAGGGTAGCTAACAAGCTAACACCCGAAATAAAAAGCAAAATGACTGAAAATACGCCTAAGCATCCCGGTCGAGAGCAAAATAGCTGAAAAGACGCTTGAGCCCGCCAATGAGGGTAGCTAACAAGCTAACACCCAAAACAAAAAGCAAAATGGCTGAAAATACGCCTGAGCATCCCGGCCAAGAGCAAAATAGCTGAAAAGATGCTTGAGCCCGCCGATGAGGGTAGCTAACAAGCTAACACCCAGAACAAAAAGCAAAACGACTGAAACTAAGCCTGAGCATAGACCACAGCAATTTCAAGACAAGACCCTCCAGCTACTTGTTCCAAATAGCAAGAGGCTCGGGGGCTACACTGGAGATACCCAAGAACACAAAGATCTACATATAACGAGTTGTTTACATGGCACAAAAGAAGGCCAGGCCAGACAAGCACTCGACAGATCAAGAAAGGTTGTCAACACAAAGATCTATATATAACGAGTTGTTTACATGGGACAGAAAAGTACTCGACAAATCAAGAAAGTTTGTCAAGATAGTGCGCAGAGTTGTTTACAAGGCAAAGACGAAAGCAAAACAAAATACTCGGCAAGTCAAGTAACTCTGACCAATTGGACAAATCATCCAAGGAATAAACAATGCATCCAGGCAAAGAAGACATCAACAAAAATCTTCATTCAAAAAGAAGTATAATGTCATATTACAAGGCACGGGCATAAAGGTCAAATACATCAAGCGTCATCATCAGGAGAAGAGAAACAATATTAAGATTATCTACAATTCTACTAGCTAAGTCTTCAACCTCAGACTCCACTCTCAACGGCATCGATGTATTCTTGACTATCAGCTTCCTCTGCTATCTTGGACAAAGGAGCCGCTGGAGCAAGAACCCGGACCTGAGCCAGGACATTCTTGGTGCACAGTTGGGCACACCTCTTCACGAACTCTTGGAAACGAGTCAGAATTCGAGGAATTAACTGAGCCCAAGATTGCCCATCATCTGCTGGAGTTCAGAGAACGTCGGCTACTGAACAAAAGGATTTCCACAAAGCTTTCTAGTTTTCAATAGCCGTCGCCAACTTGCCAGACAAGTCTTCAATAGTTTTTTGGACCTGCACAAGATCTCTATCAGCTCCACGCCTAATCAACTTAGCAAGCGCAAGTTCCTCCTCAGCATGAGTAATTACCTCCTCAGCCTTGTTGTGACTCGTACGAACAAGAGTCTTTATTTCATCAATGCCCTTCGAGAGCTTCTATTTTTCAACCCGGAGAGATAGACAAGACAACAAACAACAAGTCAACAGAAAGGAGAGTTTGAATGCAGAAGGAAACAAAAAGAACCCGCAATACTGTTGCACTCCTTCACGGCCTCCAAGTTCTTCATGGCCTCCGAATTCTTTAGAGCCTCTTAGATAGCAGCATCCTTCTATTTCTCGGCCTCAACGACCCGGGCACGGAGACCTTGTTCCTCCTTCTGATGCATTTTACGCTCAGCCTCCATCTCGGCCTGGCAGAGATCCAGCTCTGCCTTCAGGGCGCTCAACTCAGAAGATAACTTCTTCTCGGTTTCCGACGAGAAGAAGCTGGTATGGTCCCGAGAGAAGGACTGAACAAAAAAGAAAGAGAGGAAGAAGGCATAAGAACAGGAGAAAGACGGACATCTAGAGAAAGAACTTCAGAAAACTTGGAGTTTTTCTCCAAAAGAAGTCGCAAAGGTCGCAAACTCTCCCCAAGAAGCGGTCAACTCTGACAACCGATGAGTGGCATCAAATTGATGAACCACATCTTCAGCAGAAAGAGGAGCGGAGGGAGAAGACGACCGATGCGAAGAAGACAAGGCCAAAGACACATCATGGGAAGTCCCGGCTGTCTCCCTAGATGAGTCCACTGCAATGGCCATGGTCACCTCCGGGGCAACCAAGACAGCAGCAGCATCGTCACTAGAAGGCCTTGTCTCCCCCACAACCACTTCACTAACAGTGCGCTGCGAGTCCTGAGGCTCAGTACTCAGTGGCACAACAGAGGGCTAGCAAGAAGTCGACGGAGAGACGAGAGAAGACGAAGGCCTGAAAGTTGATAAAAGAACTCGCCAGTGAGAACAAGAGAAAAGGAGAACAGAAGCAAAGAGACGAAACCAGAATCCACTCACCCAGCTACCTTCTTCGCAAAACAAAAAGAAGACCTCGCAGGAGGAACCACGGCAGCAAAAATGTCCCCACCACTAGGCGGCAGGAGCGGTATAGCCGGTACCAGAGCCCCAGAAGAACCCGGTACCAAAGCTACGGAAGAACTCGACACCGGAGCCATAGAAGAACCCGGTGCAGGAGCCTCAGAAGAACTAGTGCCCGACGACCGCTTACTACAAAAAGATCAAGACCAAAGTCAAAACAAAGAGGAGGGATTCAGCAGCAGCAGAACAAGAAAATAACTCACCGCCGCGTGATAAGGGGTGCATCATCGCCCTCTTCTTCCTCAGTCTCGACCAAGGCCACCATAGTACCAGCTGAAAAAAGAACAAAAGTACTCGATTCAAGACAAAAACAAGAAGACAAAGGGACATAGTGTATTAATATGCTCACCTAAGAGCATGCTAGCTACAACTAGAGTACCTAGACGAGTACTTGGCTGGCGAGACTTCTTGGAAGCAGGTAAACCAGATGAAGAACCATCCGCTCGCCCCCTCTTCGAGACACTACGAGGACCTCGAGGGACTGGACGAGGAACATATTCTTCATATACATCAACAACTCCAGGAAACACAGTGGTGATTGGGAACTTATTGGTTACAGAAGCCCCAGCAAGGTTCTCCCCAGTATTCACCACGGCAGGGGGGGCATCAAGAGGGATCGGGTCAACAAAGTTGCGCCCCAATTCCTACGAAAAGAATAAAACAACAAGACAAGGAAAATTAAGCAAAAATGGATACAGCAAAAGAAATACAGAAAGTACCCGCACGAAGAGAAAACTACTCACAGCTGGAGGCGGGTTGTTGGCAGAGAACTCGGAGACAGTAAGCGGGACAACGCTTGCCCCTTCAGCATCTTCTGGAGACGCTCGAGAACCTCCTCGTCGGTCAACTCAAGAGCAGGGACCATTCACGAAGGATCCTCAGCCCCAGAGTACTCGAAACCAAAGTTCTCTCGCTCCTTCAGAGGCTGGACACGACGGCGAAGAAAACTTGAGACGATTTCGAAACCGGTCAAGCCCTGCTGTTTCAGAGTGCTTATCCGCTCAAGGAATGGCTGGATCGCCTGGAGCTCGACTGGAGTCAGGGAGTTCTTTTCCCACCGGTCGTTAACCGAGGGACCAGATCCAGAATGCACGGCAAGAGAAGGAATCAAATTGGCGGCATAGAACCAATCAGCGCACCAATCCCTCACAGAATCAACCAGGTCATAGTCAAAGAACTTGCTTTTCAGACCCTGGCGAAACTGAATCCCACAGCCGCCAAGAACGTTGGTATCTTCACGGCGGGGTTGAGGCTTCAGACGAAAGAAGTGCCGAAAAAGAGAAAGAGGAGGAATTTCAAGGAAAGCTTCATAGAGATGTACGAAAACAGAAAGATGGAGGACGGCATTGGGAGGTAGATGGTTCAGACTAACCCCAAAATAACCAAGAAATTGATGAAGGAAGGCGGAAGCAGGAAGGCAAAGACCGGCACGGATAAAAGAGACGAAAAGGATGATCTCACCAGGACCTAGAGCAGGGACCCAATGCTCGCCTGGGACTCTCCATTCAGCAATGCCCTTGCTCTGGATCAGACCATCGTTGGCAAGCTCGCGGAGCTGGTCTTCAGTTGTTGTCGGAGCCGGCCAAGCTTTCTGGGCAGCCCTCATGGCCACGAACTCCTGGTTCTCGATCACGGAAAGAGACGACTCCTCGTCCACGAAGGTTGCCTGGGACTTGCTCACAGCTTTCTTCCTACCCATGTACTAATGGAGGCAAGAAGGAACTAGGGGAAGAGAAGGTTTGGACGGCGGCGCTAAGATGGCGGCGGCAATGACGACGGTGGATTTCTGAAAGCTAGGGTTTCAAGGCAAGAGAAGGGCAGTAAAGAAAAAGAAGATGAAGGGTCTTTAAATAGATTTTACAGCGATAAAAACGGCCCACCAGGCCCGTTAAAGCACCGTGTGAGAACGCAACGGTCCATTTACTGACACGGCTAAAATGACGGAGGGCACAAATCCACACAACGGTACAATTCAACGGGCAGATTTCAGACTTATCCATCCTGCACTAAGGTGGAGTTATCAGATTACTGCAAAAAACAACCCGTCAACCATGAAGAAAAGAAGGGCTACCTCACAAGGAACATAAGAACTCGGTTCTTACAGAAAGAACTCGGGAATCTCATGAACAACCAGGACTACAACAGAAAAATAAATGATAACTCAGAAGACCAGATTCTTTCCATTACAAGCGACTTCAAAAATAGAAGATTACAAATCTTACAAGACCCAACGAACTCGGTACCACGAAAAGCAAAGTAGCAAAGAGGAACCTAGACACAGCTAGGCTCTGGAACGACTACGTGTCCCAAATCGCTACTCGGTAGAACAAACCGCACTCTGCTACACTGTTTTCTTCAAAGGACGGATGCAGTGCACCCAAGGCCGAAATCAGCAGAACGGTGGGACAACATGGAGTAGAGAAGGCCGGCAGGCATCTGTCTACCCAAGTCCGATGTGATGCTAGATATGGTGTTGATCTACACCAGACAGTCTCAAGACAAGCGGCGAGGATCAACCCAGAACTGCCAGATGAAGGAACGAAGCCAACATCACAGGACTTCCTCCAACTACTGCCACGTACATCCTAGTACATTGCTGCTGCGGGATTAGCCTACCTCTAATCCCTATCACAAGACTTCCTCCAGCTACGACAAGACACACAAGAACTACAAAACACGCCCGGGGGCTGCTCTACTTCACAAACTACCATATTCATAACTACGAAGGTTTCAACAGAATGTTCAATGAATGAAAACAAGCACTCTGGGAGGGTATTTATAGATCAAAGGAGTGGTGCACATGGACTAGGAGTACCAACAAAATAAACCTAACAAAGGACACAGTGAAAAGACAGGGCTCAATAATGGAAGACTCAGGCGAGAGGGAACAGTACTCGAAGACAAGCATATTCGGAAGAATATACCAACACAGTACAACCTATGAACAAAAGGCATTTACATTCAACCACCATCATATAACTACATCTGACAACAGCAGACTACCAGAGAATACGCTAAGACTCTCCATCCGAGTTCTTCCTGAACAAAACAACCCGGATATATGCTCGGGGGCTGCAAAAGGAGAGGTATACAGTTCTTTCGAACAACTCAGATTCAAGACCCTCCAACTTTTTGTTCCAAATAGCAAGAGGCTCGGGGGCTACACTCAGTGAGTGCACTTTTTCCTTCAAAAAAGCGCACGTCACTCAGAACACTTCAAGATAGACGACTTCAGGGCCACAAGATAAAAAGAACCCGGACATAGCTATATCCGAGCTCTTTTCGACAAAAAGAACCCGAACACCGCTAAATCAGAGCTCTTTTCAACAAGGAAACCGGGTATATGCTCAGGGAACCTTTCAACGAAGAATCAGGAAGATTTCAAGAAAAGACCCTCAAGCTCCTTATGCCAAACAGCAAGAGGCTTGGGGGCTACATCCAAATGGGGGTACTTTTTTCTTCAAAAAGGTACACACCACGCGAAGATCTCACGAAGCGCTGCACGGTTTCGCTCAAGAAAGCACTCGGACGACGCTTGTTCCTGCTCGACAAGACTTGAAGGAACAAGACGAGGCTTCCAGAACTCAACCATGAAGTGCTCGGGGGCTTGTCGGTGCAGGACCCACGGGATACCCCGCAAGGAAGGGAGAAGAACTAGCCTAACTGGGATTCTTTCCCTGTAATCTTAGTAGTAGTATTATTCTGTAATCCTACTAGGAACTCTCATTGTAAACTGACTAGGACTCTGGCCTCCTGACTATATAAAGGAGGGCAGGGCTCCTTGGATCGGGAGTTCAAGACAACGATTGTACAACACAACACTTTATAATCAATCCAACGCAAAGGCTCACGCCAACTGGACGTAGGGCTATTACTCGATCAAAGATCGAGGGTCTGAACTAGGATAAATCGACTGTCTCTTGCGTTAACCGTCGAGTTCTGCATACGCTGAAGCCCGAACATACTACCTCGGGTACCCCCGTGGCAGGCTATCGGTGGTCAAACATCGATAATCCCTTTGAAACTCTCTACTCTCATAAAACTTTTATCATCTTTCTCTTCATCATTACGGTGCTACATAAGCATATTTAAAGACCATGAAGCTCAGATAAAACCCAATTGAGATTGGCCTAATGCTCGGCTAGTACCTTCCCTGGGCCTCCTCTCACCAGCTTCTTAAATTGCATGGGCTTGGGCTGTCACCTCCTGTCAGGACTCAGGAGGCTAATTCAATCTCTCAGTCCTCTCAGGCTGATGGCCCTCTGATGCGGATTTATCCTCAACCGCTCTTGTGTTGTGCGAGGCAGTGATTGGTTCTACAGCCTGTTTATTTCAGCTTATACGATCATACATTATAAGCTGCAACGGTGTTTTTCTCTCACACCAAATCAGTCAGCAGTACTTCTGGCTTATAATCCACGATCGCTTCAACCGAAACGAACAGGCTGCTAGTCGGTAGACGTAGATGACGACAATGGACAGACACAAACTCCATGCACGGATCCATGCGCGTCCTCGTGTATTTTCGAGGATGGTTTTGGTTTATAAAAAATGTAAACAAAAAAATCAGATGGATTATGATACTTGAATGCGAAATCATCTAACAAAATAATGGATTATGGCAGATTAACACATGCATGCAAAAATGTACATGTGGGCCACATGGCGAGCAGAATGGCTTGTAAGTTTTGTTAAAGTGTGAATGTAAATGAACAAGATTTAGGAGAACTGTCACTTTCATTGATCTCTGAAATATATTTATACAAGTGAAGGGGTGTCACGAAGGGACACGACTATTCCCAAAGGACATGCCCTTTGGAGTAAAACTAATTGTCTAATCCTATCCACTAATCTTGTAATTTATGGATGAGATCATCGAAGGGGTGTCTGTTGAGAGACACCATTTCGTAACACTCCCCCTTCGAATCTTCCTTGAGATCAATGCAGCTGTAAGCTGAAATTCCTCAAAAAATCATATGGGAAAAATCTGAGAAATATATGATATGCCATAAAAACTCCTTTAAACCTTATTGGAAAATAAGGAGAAAATAACATATTTATTTGTGATTTAAGTAAACCACTATGTCATTGGTATCCCATTAAAAACCCCAATGGGGAAAAATATTGGAGATACGACATAAAGATAACTCCTCCAAAAACCTTTTCAGGAAAAATATGAGGAGCAATATAAAGTGATATGTCGCTAAAACTTCTGTAAAAATCCAGTGGAAAAATTAGGAGAAGATATGACGACATATTATTGGTATTGCCTCTTGGATAACTCACATGAAAAACCTTCTCAGAGAAAAACCATGAATGAGTTGTGAGGGCAAGTCTTTGATATTTCCCACAAAAACCCCGGTGGGGAAAATAGAAAATATGACACATGCTTATGTTAATATTACCTCATTAAAAACTTTGACAAGAAACCTTGTAAGTAAAACTTGTGAAAGAAAAGAGTATAATATGATGCTGGTACAGGTCAACATTTAGGAGATGTCTCCCCCTGATTCTGGCAAATCTCGAAGTCGTCGCATACCAAGTCCATGTACCAATTTTTAAAACATAGAGGTTGGTAAGGACTTAGTAAATAGGTCAGCGAGATTATCACATGACTGGATTTGCAAGAAGTTTATTTCCCCGTTTTCTTGTAATTCATGGGGATAAAACAGTTTAGGAACAATATACTTAGTGATATTGCTCTTTATGTAACATGTTTGTATCTGTGTAACACAAGCGAAATTATCTTCATAGATAATTGTAGGTGATTCAATTGAACCAATACCACATGACTGTTGTATGTGGTTAATCATTCTGCGAAGTTATACACATTCTTGTGATGCCTCGTATAGAGCAATAATTTCAGAATGATTAGTAGAGGTCGTCGTCAGAGTCTGTTTAGAAGACTTCATAAAATAGCTGTACCTCCATGTAAGAATACAAATCCAGTTTGGGATGAGGACCAGATAAGTAACCATCATCGTGTATCCAATCATATTGGGATCATGATTTCTCTTAAAGAGTAAAGCAAGATCCTTTGTGCCACTAAGATATCTGAGGATATGCTTCGCTCCCGTCTAATGACGATGAGTTGGATTGGCACTATGTCTAACTAGTATGTTCACTACAAATGCGATATCAGGCCTGGTGCAATTTGCAAGATACATAAGTGCTCCAATGACACTAAGATATGGAACCTTGGTCCCAATATCTTTTCGCAAATATCCCATGGTCTAAATGGATCTTTCTCTATTTCTAAAGAACGAACAACCATCGGGGTTTTGTTATGATATGATTTGTCCATATTGAATTTCTTCAATATTTTCTGGATATAGGCTGATTGATGCACTAAAATCCCTGAAGGACGGTGCTCAAGCTGTAAGCCTAGGCAACATTTGGTCTTACCCAAATCCTCCATCTCGAATCCACATGATGGAAATTGTATCTCAAATGATTACATAATTATTTCTGTATCACGATGATATCAAAATAACCAATATGCGCGATCATGCTTAATTATACACAATGTATGTTGCGATTTGTATTTGGATTCAGAATATGAAGTCCATTAGGACTTATATGTTCGAATCTATCAAATTCATTTGATCCGCCAATTATTGAATTTGGAAAACTTTATTTTCACGCATACCATGGGGTATGCTATGCTGGGTCTCTGCGTGAAACCATATGCTACAAGCTCTCATTGTTCACCACCTTGCTTCTGAAAAGAAACTCTGTGAGGGAAGATATTACTGTGGTAATACTTCTCATCATTGAACAAGAGCAATCTCCTTAATTGGCACCTTTTAGTTTGACCAAATTTGAGTGTGAAAGACACTCTGCCTAGGATTTTTGGTCTGGATCCAGTAAGGTAAAAAGGCAATCTTTGAGGAGTATATGCCGCGATAATTTGTAGTCTTTAAATGATTGATTCAGTTCTTGAAATCAATATAACATGTGAAAATGTTAACCCTTTTGGACTCCGAGTCATTTCCCATATGGAGTCAGGGTGTTCCAATATCCCAGAATCAGAATTTGGGTGCACCATTGATCCGGGTGGATTTTGATTCGGGTTTTGGATGCTCATCCATTTTGGGTGTCTACCAACTTGAGGTTGGCTTGGATTTACTGATTTGGAGGATATTGTCCTCGATATCCTCGGACACTTACTTGGAGCATTATCCTTAAGAGCGGCCGTACTTCTCCCCCTCTTCTTTGGAAGTGGGAGTTGAATGGTTTTAATTGGTACCTCCATTCTTTTGGGCGCATTATAAGTAGGATAAGATGATTTTTGTGACACCCTTATTATTAGTAAATGTTTCTGGCAGATTCTTTGTAATATGATGCAAATATAAGATATTCTAAATGATTAGGTTTAGAATTTTTGGTACGTGGATGTGAGGATTGCTCTTTTGATTCCTGGCATTCTTAATGTGGTATAAATCTCCCCCTAATGCTTGGAATTATCCTCAAATGTGATCAACATACGGGCAATTTATAAATCCCCTACAGAGTTACCTCTTGGGATTCCTAATGCCCATTGGCATGTTGGGGTGGTGATCTGGGTATGTGAAAACATACTCGATGCACAGATGGGAAATGTTTGGCTATGGCCAAAGTTTCACGTACATACTGCAACGGAGGGAGTTGTATAAGTGCAGCTTGATGAATTTGAATTAACGATGCGGTGTGTAAGGCCGCATGAAAACAACTTAGTTCTGGTAAATTACAATTCTATTTTAATATGTCATGCAATTTGATTCTCAATAAGAGACTCAATAAAACCATTATTGGTATGGACATAAGGTACTTGATATATAGTACCCAAAAACCAAAATGTTCCATATAAAATGGATTTGATCCCGCATCCAGGATAATTTGCTCTAAATTGAAGATTTCGAGCAATGAGTTTGGTATAGTGATGGTTCTCGTGACTAAGAGACACACCTGGGACTATATTATGGATGCATAAATGTGCATTACATAGTATATTTATGGTCCATAAAATGGTAAATAGAGTCACATGTATGTTCTTGAATTTCTTCAAGAAATGTAGTGTCTCATATTGATGCTATGACCAATAGAATTGACAATAATTCTCAAGTTATCTCTATAGTTGAATAACCAAGGCAAATGTGCCAAGTCTTGTTGACATCAAGAGAGAGAATTATTTGTACGCAACATTGGATACAGGTTATGTATGTGTAGTCAAATCAAACTGAGGATGTTTTGTTTAAGTATTGCCATATCCGTTGTTAAGAGAAAAATACTCCTCTTAGTTGTCATCTTGGGGTTTCCATATGAAAACCACATTGACAGATATCTCTATAATTTTAATTAGGTACATTATGGAATCAGAATACAAGAATGGATTCATGATTATTATTTGAGTACCAATAGGGAGTATGATAGTAGCACGACCAAAGCCCACTATCATGACATCGCGTCAAGCGATTAACAAAATATTTGCTTGTCTCTTTGTAAGAGTTTAGGAATATTTTGCTTCCCTATATATAGAGTTTGTGGTGCAACTATCCACTAGGCAAAATTCCTCTTTGTATTTGGATTGACTCCCGTATAGGTCTATATATAGCATGAAGAATATAATGATATTCTTTGTAGATATATAGATTACATACAAGTTAATTAATGGAATATCAAATATGATGGCACATTATTGTGATATTCAATTAAAATTGATGATGACATTTTATATTACAACACGAAAATGGGACGAATATACTAGGTATTTTTGTAAATGGAAGACAGATTTGGTCTCCAAAATGGATCAAGCGAAGTAAATTCGATGATCGTGCTCTCCATGCTCATAAGACCCACTTATTAATTAAGTGTTTGGTTGCTACTTGGTTTTTTCATAAAACTTGTTATGAACAACTAGCCTTTCTGGTGGTGTCAGGTTGAAGATAGAAGCGTGCTTCATATCTTTATTGTTGAGCCGAATATTTATGTCCAATGGATTTGTAATACCGATCAATTAAATATTTGAAGGCATGACATTTCCAAGTTGTGTGGCAGTAACATACACAATTGGGACAAAATATGGTTCAGTCATATTTGGGAAATGCCTTGACCCTAAAGAATACACGGGGCTGCTACTTCTTTTTGCGTTAAATCTTACCATTAAAGTTCTATGGATGGCATTATTACATGGCATCGAACTTGTTATGATTCTAAAAATTCAATGTACTTCAGATGATAGAGCATCACTATAATGCTAATGATGATTCCTCGATAAGAGTTTATCATACACTTAGACCTAAAGTAATGTAGGAATTAATCTAGAATACATTTGATAAGTTGTGTGCTTTCGCGAAAACGCAATGTTGGGAGATATTTTGGAACAACATAATTATATTCTCAAGTGGACTTAAGATCCTAGAGATAAAGTTGTGGCCAGTCATAGTTGGCATGGGGTAGAATGACTGCCTTGTGTTGTTCGTATCACTCATTGAAAGCTAGCCATATAGTGCTTCGATTTACACCCATTGAGATACACATACGTGTGACCTGGATGTATATGGTGATTTATTTAAATAAAACTCCGTATTTAAATTGATCATAAGTGGTGATACTCTCTTATGAGGAGCATCAAATATTGCCATGAATCCATAGAACATCAAGTTTAACATTACGTCCATTGACCACGTTAGATAATGATGACCATCAAGAGCAAGAGATCAAACTCTTTGCTGGCTATTATTCTAACAAGGTTTAAACCATAGATTTTCTGAATTTACGCTAAGGGTAAATTTAAAATTGCTATGGTGATGCTGTAATAATTAATACAAAATAAATAGGAGACAAGATCTATCTCACTAATAGTGTAAACCTCATTTATGCTAACACATTAGAGGTAGTTGTCGGGGACCTAATACCAGGGTACCCCAGAAGGTGGAACCAATAACCACCGAACGTGAAAAACTTCTGGACGCATAAGGGCGCTGTGTCATCCCTTGTTCGAGTGATAGGAGTTCGGTTCCGCCTCGCCCGACACCTTTGGGACGGGCTCGGTCTCGCCCGAGGGCCGAGGGATAAACTCCGTCTCGCCCGACGCCTTTAGGGCGGGCTCGGTCTCACCCGAGGGCTGAGGGATGGATTCCGCCTCGCCCGATCCCGGAGGGGCGGGGTCAGCCTCACCCGACGCCTTTGTGGGATAACCCTGCCTCGCCCAAAGGCTCAAGGTTAATCTCCGTCTCGCCCGACGCCTTTAGGGCGGGCTCGGTCTCGCCCGAGGGCTGAGGGATGGATTCCGCCTCGCCCGATCCCGGAGGGGCGGGGTTAGTCTCGCCCAAGAGATAGGGATTGGTCTCCGTCTCACCCGACGGCCAAGAACGAGCATCGCCCTGACCGATATCTATCCCTCATGATGATGGGTACAGGACGAGACAAGACGTTCGGGTCAACCATGGCTCCAAGGACCATACCCTGCGCCCTGGCACGAAAAGTACTGCCAGGGAACGACAGGACTGATGTTTTAGACCCTTTCGGGCGCCGCAGAACCCAAAAGGCATTACAGGTGCGTGAACCTCGCCCTGTAGAGTTATAGGCGCCGCCTTCAGCTCTGGGACACGGAACCCGATGAAGATATACGACAACCGCTACGCTTCAGGAAGGGATTTGCTATCTCCACGAATGACGGATATTCCGTCACCACGCTGTGGACCCGAGGAAGCGGCGCTCGCTTCCCGACCCCTCAGGTCCACCCAGTCAGAAGGCCTTAGCCACGGCGCTACACCAGACCCCAACCCCGCATTCCTCCAACGAGGACTCATGGGAACCAGAAGGCGTGCGGAGCAAGGCTGGGGGAGGCTCATAAGTCAAAACCACTGTACTACAGCCCATATCCTGCGTAGGGCAGCATTCTGTAACTAACCTGACATCCTACAGAGACATCGACAACATTATAAGCACTTATCTTCCTTCGCACTCATCAGAATGAAGGACCTGACCGGGTAGACGTGAGCCACAAGACTAAGTAGAGTACGCGTCTTAGAGCCCTCACCCTTGTAAAGCCAGCCCCTTCATCTATAAAAGGGGATGCGCTTCCTCCATCAGGGGGGACCGAAAAATAAGACTGAACAAGAGAACGCACTCATACACACAGTCAAGCGGCTACGAAGCTCTTGACCACCTTTCAACCCTTCCATCAGAGACTTGGGACCAGTCCCTCTCTCGATCGTTTGTACCCCTTACTACAGACCGTTTACGGTGCTAATAACATAAGCAGCAGCAAACTGGACGTAGGGACGTTCCGCCCGAACCAGTATAAATCTTGTGTCCTTTAGCGCATCATCCGAGCCTAACGCGTATTACTATAAATTTACTTGCCGGTGCTTGTACGAAACACCGACAGTAGTCATCATAAAGATGTAGACCTCTAATAATATGGACATAGTCTGTTGAACAGTAGATACCTAGTGGTGTATGTAATTTGTATAAACACATTTCAAGGTAATCATCAAAAGATTGATGTAGACCTTAGTTAATCCGCAAACGAATTGGGTACACACGTTGAGGATAGTCACTAAGTTGTGGACTTAGTGTAGATCCCACAGTAACAACTATGGTGCTACCTTATGTATGGCCAATAGGAATGTTGATTAATGGTAGTCATCTTTGTAAAAAGATGTAGACCGTATATTCCAATTTGTGATGTTGGGTACGCACATTGAGGATAGTCACTAAGAATTTAGTGTAGATTCCACAGTAGCAACTATAGTGCTACCTTGTGTATGGCCAACATACAATGTGAAATATTTGTGTTGTACAAATAATGAGATAATACACTTCATCGATTTTACATTAAAAATGTAAGCACTATGAGCTTTAAATAATAAAGCTTAAAAGGGCTTAACATGAAATGAAAATTGCAAATAACAAAGTAATTACAATAATAAGGTCATGATAGTAATATTACATGTTTACTGGGTTTGCTATTTTGGACAAAACACTTTGAACAATGTAATGATTATACTACATGTTTATTAGGTTTGCCAATTTGGACAAACACTTTGAACATGCAATGTTAGTAGCACATGTTTATTAGGTTTGCTAATTTGGACAAACGCTTTGAATAGTACTAAAAAATCTAGAAAACATATGATCTGGAAAGTGAATTTACAGTGGTAAATTCATCTGCAGCAGTACATGTCATGATGCAATTCTTGATGACGCATGGGTCTCAAAAATACTTATTTACAGGAGGTAAATATTATGCATCATAATTCATTTATACATATGTTTAAAATAAAATATTTACATCAGGTAAATATAGTACAAAGCAGTTCTGTTAAAACCTGAGGGTTGAAACATAAATCTGGAATATATTAATAATCCATTTGGACTATCATGAAATTCACAGAAAATACGGGGGGGGGGGGGGGGGGGGGGGGCGGGGTTGTGCATTTCTGCGCAACCTTATCCAACGCACGGAGGAACGGACGGTTTTCCTGTCGGTCGCGTCTCTTGGCCTCCGGGCAGGCGCCTCTCGGCCACTTCCATGGTGACCGGCCGCCGGCGCAAGGCCGCAGCGAGGCACGGGCACGGGAACCGCCGGCCGCTGTGCACGAGGCGCAGGCGCGGGGCCGCCTCCGCGGGAAGGCTGGCCACCGCCAGGCTGGCATCCGACCGCCGTAGCGAGGCGCGAGAGGAGGTGCGCGACGTCTCCGGCAGCGAGCTCATTGCCATGGCTGCGGTTCTAGCCGCCACGAGCGCAGGAAAGCAGGCCACTAGCGCCGGCCGCAGGGGCGCGGAGCCGCGAGCCGTCGGGCGCGTGAGGCGAGGACAGGACCGCCTCCGTCGGGCGCAGGGGCCGCGGGCGTGAGGCCGCAGGCGTGGGGCCTCTGACTGGGCCGGCCGTCGCGGGCCTGGCCGCGGGTGGCAACTAGCCACGGGCACTGGCCGTCGGGGCAGCCAGCCGCGGGCCGCAGGTGCGAGGCCGCCCGCCACTGCAGGCGTGGAGGGCGCCGGCGGCGCGCTCAGGGGCACGTGCGTGCCCAGCCAGAGTCGCTCGCCGCGGGCGTGAGGCCGCATCCGGCCTCTAGTGCTCGGCATCAGTGATAGCGCGGAGACAACGAACTCCGTGACCATGATCCTGACGAAGATGGTAGGAAGAAATTGACGATTGAGAAGGTACGAATCGTGGCAGTTACTTCGATCCAGTGATTCCTTCCCGAATTCCCCACATCTATGTCTTCATCAACGCAGATTGGAACATCGTTGTTCTTGTCGCCATGCTTCTATCCTTTTGGAAACTCAATCGACGGTGCAGGTATTCGGTTCTAGCAATGGAAGCCGATGTCTCGTTCTTCCTTCACAGCAACTGCACCGGCGAACTCGTCTACGGCGAAGTGTTTTCGGCCTCAACTTCTCTTCCGTGCGAACTCGTTTCCCAGCGGAGAATAGCGTCACTTGCAGTGGAGGCTGTTTCCTTCTCTTCTGCACCAACGCCGACGAATTCTCCGGCGAGTCCTCTGGGCTACTCAGCGACAGTGGAGAGAGCATGCGTGAATGTAAATGAAAAGATTTAGAAGAACTGTCATTTTCATTGATCTCTGAAATATATTTATACAAGTAAAGGGGTGTCACGAAGAGACACGAAAGAACATGCCCTTTAGAGTAAAACTAATTGTCTAATTCTATCCACTAATTTTGTAATTGATGGATGGGAGTTTGAGGCTAACCAACAATTCATTTATCCGACCTAACATCCCAATTATGCACTCGTTGTCATGCTCATTGGTAGTAGAGTTGCCTCATTGACCTTGGTAGCCTCGGCCGCCACCAGGGAAGCCAGAATTGCCACCACCCGGGTATGGCGGTGTGTTGGGGTTGCCTCCTTGGTAGGGGGGTGCTGAGTTGCCACCAGGGTAACCAGGTGGGCCACCTTGGTAGCCAGGGTTACCACCTTGGTAGGCCGGCCCTGGGTTCCCTTGGTAACCTTGGTTACCACCTTGATACCCCGGAGCACCACCTTGCTGGTAGTAGCCAGCCTCTGTGTTTGGCATTTGGGGCTGATAGTTTGGTCGGCCACCACCAGCATGTGGTGGTGGCGGCGACGGAGGCATGTTGCCCTGACCATGGTGAGGTGGCATCTGGTTCTGGCCAGGTGGAGGTGGGGGGCCATTGAAACCCTGAGCAGGAGGCCCATCTCTGTTCTGGTACTGCATGTTCTCCCTTCTCTCAAAGTTCGTTGACCTGTTCTGGTAGTTCTGCATGTTCTCCCTTCTCTCAAAGTTCCTTGACCTGTCGTTGCGGGGCCTATCATTGCGCCGGATTCTTTCATTGGCACGGGCATTGTTTCTCACCCACTCCTCATGGTATTTAGGATCATAAGGAAGAGCTTCCCCATTTATGAAGGGTTCTCCTGAAACAAGAATTAGAAGGTACCATAAGCTTGTGGAATAGTAAGTCCATATTAATATTATACTCGCAGAATCAGTTGTCCAAACATGGATGGACATAAACCATAGCCACCGACAATTTCAATTAAAAACATCAATTAAAAAAATCTATCAAAAACTTCTGCAATAGTCAGCCCATTCACAGAAATGTACTTTCAACAATATAAATGATGAAACTCTCATAATAAGTTGTCCAAACATGGGTGGGCATAAACTATGGTCACCCACATTTCAGTTCAATTCAATTAAAAAATCTGAAATAGCTTGTAAAGACATACTACATGCATAGTTGATCGAACAAATGGCGTGTCATGTCAGGTGAACTGCTATCACAAGTTAGAGGTTCTTAAACCTGTATTAGTGTTATTGGTGTTTTTCAAGACGACACAAAGAACACATGAGATGCAAAGAATACGTTACCCTGAGGACAGTGCTATCCTTACATCACAAGCCTAGAGAAGAAAATTAGAGGAACAAGGGCAGAAAAAAACAGGCGAGTCAATTAAGTAGAGGAGCAAAATTTCATAGACCAGTTGTTTGGACACTAGCAAATAACTTAAGACATTCACATATGATATAAAATAATGAATATTTAAATTACTCAAGTTTAAAATTCAGATGTTGTACATTGCGTACGACAAGCAAGAAAGACATAACAGTGTCAACAAACAACAAAGAGAATGTGAAAAAGGCAATTCGAGAATAATGAAAAGAATTTTTGTACATGACCCTGAGAATACAAATATATACTTTTGACCTTAGAATGCTAACAGGTCTGATTTTTTTGATTTTGTATTTCAATTTCAATTGTATTTTAATAAGTAAAATAAGTCAGTTAATTCATTAAGGCTATGTTTATACCATGTATATACTTGGATAGGAAATATGTTATCAGTACCTCCATAGTCCTTAGTTTTCACATGCAAGTATGAATCAGGAAGAACCCAGCGGACCTTGGGCACCTCTGCAAATGATTATGAGGCATTAGACTCCAAGGACAAACATTTATGGTATTCAACAATGAATACTTCTTACTGTTATAGTACTTAATGAGATCATAAATACCTTTCAGTTTGTAAGAAAGTTCCTCAGGTACAAGGGCACCAAAAGCGAAGTAATGACGGGTCGATACAGAGTATATCTTTTGCCTAGCTTCTTCCTCACTGAAACAAGGAGTTGGTTTTTGATGCAGGCCTTGCAGAGACAAAATGGGCAAAAAGAATTGCATTCTATGAACTAAAACTTGCACAAATATATCAACACTCTAAAGCTCTAATGTCCTAGACGCACAAAAGAACCATAACTGGATCAAATCAAAGAACAAATCAGAAAATATCACAGCAGCAGATCAGTTTGGGGCTTGGGCCCTTTTTTGGATCCATTGGTGCCAATAGTTAGCAGCTAGTAGCTTTTTATTAGCAGGACTAGTAGTTAACCTGGAGGCGGGCTGGAGCATGCATGCATGGGCCAGAACTGAAGCGACGCCTGCATGCACTAGGGGCCTGTTTGGATAGAGACCTGGGTGACTTGCCTGGCAAAAAGTGCTGCATGGAAGTTGCCTGGAAAGTTGATGAGTTTTGCCTGGTGAGGCAATGTGAGAGAAAGTCTGTTTGGTTGGATGCCTGTGCCTGAGAATACTTATGCGAGTGAAATTTTACTTTTTTATTGTTTGTATATGATTAATGAACACTACTATGGTGTGTTTACTAGAATAATAACTTAGGTTAATTATCTCTTCTTTGCTAAAAAAATAATTTAAATTAATTTTTTTCTAATGAAAGATCTCTATATGTATTTAATTAAAGAGTAGAAAGCTTCAGAATACAAACTATGTTAGCGTTTACATGGAAAAAGGAGAGGAAAAATCTGTTGTAATCTTGGTCTTATGGACTTAATCAAGTGACCATTAACGTCAATTAAGAATAGAGGGCGTGTTTGGATGCTGCCTCCAGGCAGCTCAGACGCCAGGCAGCGTCCCCAGGCGTTCGATTTCGATCGCCTGGGGCTGCGATCGCTTGCCTGGCAGGCAAGCCCAGGCGAGGGCGGCATCCAAACAAGCCCAGAATACTTTATTGCGTCCAGGCAAACTACGGAGCCTGAGCCAGGCGGACGTTTTCCATCGCCTGGGCGTGCGCACGGCTGCCTGGGTCAGTCAAGCTCTCAGGGCTTCATCCAAACACTGCACAGGCAGTTTCCAGGCGAGCTCCTAGCCAGGCATCTTGCGTCCAGGTTCGTATCCAAACAGGCCCGTACTCTCACCTCTGCCCCCCTTTTATACTAAGGCCTTGTTTAGATTGAGAAAAATTTCAACCCGATGAATAGTAGCACTTTCGTCTTATTTGGTAAATATTGTCCAATCGTGGACCAACTAAGTTCAAAAGATTCATCTCGTGATTTCCAACTAAACTGTGCAATTAGTTTTTTTTTTTACCTACATTTAATGCTCCATGCAAGTGGCTAAAAATTGATGTGATGGAGAGAGAGTGAAAAAACTTGGAATTTTGGGGTAATCTAAACAAGGCCTAAACCAGAATGACGGATGGCTTCGCGGCCGGCGGCGTGGGTGCTAATCACGACACTGTTAATATAAAGCGCGCGTCTTGGTATCTGAAATTAGGCTCTGCACGCCGCATGTATAGGAACAGAGGGAGTAGTACTTAGGTTAGAGAAGCTAATTAATTACTTATCATCAGCTAGGTAATTCATTTTAAGCTATTAATCGGATAATTAGCTATGGTGCTTAGATTCATTAGTGCTAATTAAGCTAATTTTAGCTTCTAACAATTAGTACTAATGGATCCAAACAAACCCTTACCAAGTTCACACCAGACAGAGAAACAACTAATGGGCTCTCATAATTTGTAGTCACTAAAAACAAAATAAATTTATAAAAAAATTACATTCACCATAAACCCAATACAGCCCGCACGCAAGAATCAATAATACCAACAGATTCATTCTGAATTTCTGATCAATTAGTAAGATATCCAACCAAACCTAATTCCACTAAATTAAACACTATACACTCTTACGGTCATGCAACACCAGAACACTTTTATCAATCCTAGCAGAAACACACCAACAACTATCCTAGCAGGAAGACACCAACAACTAAACAGAGAAATGGATCCACACATATATACCTCCCGACGACTTGGGCGAGAGTCTTGATATAGCTATCGATGATCTCGTCGCGCATGATGTCGGGGTTCGAGTCGTCACCAGGCGGCGGCTCCATGACGACGAGCCAGTGCTCGAAGTCGCAACCTTCAAGGAGGATCGTCTCCTTGGGCGGGCGGTTGCTCCAGTTCGGGGACGAACCCCGCAGCGAGGACGTCGCCGGCTGGGTCGCGAAGCACCGCACCACGGCGCCGGGGGCGGACGCATCCGCCCCCGCCGGGAGGAGGCTCGCGGACGCAGCGAGCGGGCGCAGGAGGGTGGGGACGCGGCGGCCGGCCTGGAGCGCACGGGAGAGGAGGAGCGCGCGCGACGCCGACGCCATTGCGGAGGCCAAAGTGCCAAACCCTGGAGGGATACGAGGAGATGGCGGAGATGAGAGAAGAGGACGCGGCGGTGGCGATAATAAAGGTTTAAGCCGCAACTGGTGACGGGTGGTGTGTTGTTGCGGCAAATGAGGCAGGTTAGTTGCTTCGGGCCGAAGTATCTGGCGGAGTCGAGGCTGTACATGGGCCTGTGGGCCGTGGGCTCTCGAATGGTAAATGTGGGCCTTCTAGGGCTTCGCGTCTCCCGCCGTGCCGAGCGAGATGGGCCACCTTCCCACGTCCTCCTCGCCGCCAGGCCGCTCGATGGCGGTCCTTCTCCCTCGTCGTCCGCGGCGGTGGCGGGCGGTGCTCCTCGGCCATACCGCTCGGCGCTCGTCCGCCTCCGTGAAGCTGCTGCCGCGCCCACGCGCCACGCCCGTGGACCTGCCAGTGTTGGTGTAAAATTACGTTTCCCACTCGATCGTCCCTCGTCAGTCTTAACTTGGGTCCTAGTCACGCTGTGGAGTAATGTTACCTTTGAAATCCGTATACAGTGCCGCAATGTGATGTGACCTTATTTTATAGGATAATAGCCAGGAACGCATGAATTGTTTGGGCTTGGCTCAAATGTGCATGTGCTCAGTGCTGACCAGAATAAGAATTTGCAACTGTTATTCAAACAGTGGATACACGAGTTTAGAATACGCTGGGTATTAAATAATCCATCTAGGAGTATGCTCTAAGCAACTTTGGATGTTAGAGGCAGGCACGCTTTTCCTTTTTGGAGCAGGGCGTGCATGTATGAAGAAGAATTAGTAGGTGGTAAAACCCTTCCCAGAGTTGAGTTTGCTTCTGAAGAAATTCGAACATTAAATCAACTTTTTTTCCCCATATTTTACACGTCAAAACCCATAAGCTCCTCAATGGTTGCAAACATCTGGAGCATTGGGACTTGGGAGACTTTTGTGTTTGGTTTGTGAAAAGAAATGGATTGATGTATCGTCTTCTCATTCCTCATAAGCTAATAATTAGTACTAGTACGAGGAATGGAGTAATTCCACCAAATTTAAGAAATGGACTTATATTATGATGCACCACCTCATTTAAGATAGAGTGGTTCCTTAAACTACACTCTATAACATTTTAGAGTTTTATTATGAAATATAATACTTAAACAAACTGGTGGGCTTGCTGTTGATAAGTTCTCGAGCTAATCCTATCGTTGTAACCCAAATATCCAATACGTTATCAAAATTGCAGCGTAGATCTTGCGTATTAGAAATATGTGTGTAAGCGCCTAGCCACCGAGCCATTACGCCATGATTGTGTTAAGTAAGTGATTTGTGTAACCCTGGTGTTTAGATATTCATTAATAACTTTAGAAACTAACTTATTCAGAGATGGAATGAGTATTTGGATAACATAAACTCACTAGAAAAGTTAATGCCGGAGCATGTTAAAGCACAAAAACCAAGAAAACGTTGGACTACCGTAGCCCCAACGCAAGTTAAATCATTACGGCCCGCCACTAAACAAACAGAACCGGAGAATCTTAGCTGACAAAATGCATCCAAAATTCACTTGCATCGCTAATGAAATCGGAGAGAGCTAGCGACCATCATGATTCATGACATCATGCTGTATTTAGTGTGTATTACGCCATTCTTAATAGAGAGTTTCATGGCATTGTTTTTTTTTCAAGTCTGTCACATCACATAGAATGAAATGAAATATAGATGAAACAACCAAACTCAATGTATAGTTTTATTTTATCGTTTTGTAGACATTTATTTTTATGACTCATGGTTAGAAACTGAGTTGAGAAAGTTTCATCACGATAAAACTTAATTTTTCTCTTTTCTTAAAAACCTGTGTGGCAGCAGATTGGGCCTTTTGATGCAGATTTATTCTCAACCGCTCATGTGCCAGACAGTGATTACGCCAATTATTAATAAGCTTTTAACGGTTTTTGAAGAAGTGGTTTTGGTCAGTAGACGGAGATGATCGAGGTGTGAATGCATGCATTCCTGCATCACGTCCTCGTGTATTTTCGGTTTTTGAAAGATGCAGCGTCCTGTGCTTTTAAAAGGCGTCCGTGTTCATGGAACGGCGGAGAACCTACTCTCATTACTGTCGTTGCTCGTTGATTAGTTCCTGTTCGTGGAAGCAAAATGATGACGGCCGTTCAAGCCTTATGTGTCTCAAGTATATGAGCATGAAATGAACGTGCAGCCTGTTCAATGTAAAATGCAGGAAAAAAGTATCAGAATGGCCTGTAACAAGTTTGTGACTAACCAAACATTCAAAACGAACCTGTAACAAGTTTGTGGTCAACCAACCATTCAGAACGAACACAGACAAACAAAGCTTACTATAACAACGCTGAGTATCTGGTTCAGCAAGTGCACAAAGAGCTGATGGTACATCATAGTTTCAGAATTCAAGGTACATCACTCAGACACCAAGCACAGTTTCGAGTACTATATAGAACATAATAATTAGGTGCATACAGCGACAATCCATGAAAATCAGATAGCAACAAGGGTTCGATTTATGCTACTGCACACCATCTCTCCCAGAAGGCTACTCTGGAACATGGGTGCCTACTTATACTCGTGGTCATGTTCATTCGAAATTCGAGTTGCCTCCTTGACCTTGGTAGCCTGGGCCGCCACCAGGGTAGCCAGGATTGCCACCACCCGGATATGGCGGTGTGTTGGGGTTGCCTCCTTGGTAGGGAGGTGGTTGGTTGCCACCAGGGTAACCAGGTGGGCCACTTTGGTAGCCAGGGTTACCACCTTGGTAGGCCGGGCCTGGGTTCCCTTGGTAACCTTGGTTACCACCTTGATACCCCGGAGGTCCACCTTGGTAGCCAGGAGCACCACCTTGTTGGTAGTGAGGAGCACCGCCAGTGTTGTAGCCTGCCTGTGGATTTGGCATTTGGTGCTGATAGTTTGGTTGGCCACCACCAGCATGCGGCGGTGGCGGCGGCATGTTGCCCTGACCATGGTGAGGTGGCATCTGGTTCTGGCCAGGTGGAGGTGGGGGGCCATTGAAACCCTGTGCAGGAGGCCCATCTCTGTTCTGGTAGTTCTGCATGTTCTCCCTTCTCCTCTCAAAGTTCCTTGACCTGTCAAAGTTGCGGGGCCTATCATTGCGCCTGGATCTTTCATTGGCACGGGCATTGTTTCTCACCCACTCCTCATGGTATTTAGGATCATAAGGAACAGCTTCCCCATTTATGAAGGGTTCTCCTGAAACAGGAAGTAGAAGGTACCATAAGCTTGTGGAATAGTAAGTCCATATTAATACTATACTCGCAGAAGTTGTCCAAACATGGACGGACAAAAACTATAGCCACTGACAATTTCAATTAAAAACATCAATTAAAAAATCTAAAATAGATTCGCAAGGCATACATGTATAGTTGATCAAAACAGAGGGTGTGTCATGTGTGAACTGCTATCCCAAGATATAGGTTCTTAAATCTGTATTGGTGTTTTTCAAGACGCAAGGAACACATTTGAGATGCAAACCATATATTAATATATTATAGCGCCTACGATGATTTGACAAAGCACCTCATTATACTTTACCCAAGGACAGTGATATCCTTACATCACAAGCATAGAAAAGAAAATTAGAGGGCAGAAAAACAGGCAAGTCAATTAAGTAGTGAGGAGCAAAATTTTAAAGAACAGTTATTTGGACACTAGCAAATAACTTGAGAAGACATTCACATCTGATACAAAATAATGAAGATTTAAATTACTCAAGTTTAAAATTAAGCTGTAATATGTTGTGTACAAGCAAGAAAGACATAACAGTGTCAACAAACAACGAATAGAATGTGAAAAAGGAAATTCGAGTATAATGAGCAGGATGTTTGTACATGACCAAGAAAATGCAAATAGTCTATAGTCTATGCTTGGATAGGAAACATGTTATCAGTACTACCTCCATAGTCCTTATTTTTGACATCCAAGTATGAATCAGGAAGAACCCAGCGGACCTTGGGCATTTCTGCAAATGATTAAGAGGCATAAGACTCGAAGGACACATTTTATGGTACTCAACAATGATTTACTTCCTACTCCTATATTACTTAATGAGACCATATATACCTTTCAGTTTGTAAGAGAGTTCCTCAGATACAAGTGCACCAAAGGCGAAGTAATGACGAGAGGACACCGAATATATCTTTTGCCTAGCTTCTTCCTCACTGAAACAAGGAATTGGTTTTAGATGCGGGCCTTGCAGAGTTAAAATGGGCAAAGAGAACTTAATTCTATGAACTAAAAATTACACACATATTATCACTCTAAACTCTAATGTCCTAGACGCACAAAAGAACCATAACTAGACCAAGTTAAAGAACAAATCTGAAAGATCACAGCAGCAGGTCAGTAGGTCCCTTTTTGGATCCATTGGTGCCAATAGTTAGCATCTAGCAGAGGGAAGCCAGCCAGCTAGTAGCTTTTTAATAGCAGGGCTATTAGTTAGCCTATTAGTTGAGCCCCGTTTGGATCCTCCATCTACTAGCCAGTACTCCCTCCATTCCATATTATAAGACATTTTGGCTTCTCTAGATACATTGTTTTATCTATGTATCTAGACAGTGTATGTCTAAGTCCATAGCAAAATCTATGTATCTAGAAAAGCCAAAACGTCTTATAATTTGGAACGGTGGGAGTAGTAATTAGGTTAGGGAAGCCAATTAATAACTCATTATCAGCTAGGTAGTTCATTCTGAGCTATTAGTTGGACTATTAGCCAATTAATAACTTTAGCTTCTAGTAACAATTAGATCTAATGGATCCAAGCAAACTGTTACCCAAGCTTCAAACCAGGCAAACAGAGGTAGTAACAATTAGAACAAAAGGATCCAGACAAACAGTTACCCAAGCTCACACCAGGCAGAGAATCAACTAACAGGCTCCAATAATTTGTACAGTCACAAAAAACAAAATCATTTTAAAAAAAAAAATTACATTCAACATGAACCCACTAAAGCCCACATCAAGCATCATCCCTATTAACCTGAAAGTTCTCCTCAGACACAAGCAAATGGTTGAAGGAAATGGTTCAGTTCTTTCCCCAGACCGCAGCATTAAGTATTTCTTGGCTACCTATAAGATGATCAGATTTAAAAGTATCTCTTGTAAAATATGAGCAACAACAAATCCATCTAAAACATTCATTGTAATATCCACGTAACCAAATCCTTCTAAAACCCAAACTTCCATTTCTCCCATTCGTTGTAATATCCACATGTTCATCTGATCTTACATATTCCTCTGATCAAGCAGTAAGAGATCCAACCAGTCCTAATTCCACTAAATAAAATAAAACACATTACACTCTTACCGTCATGCTACACCAGAGCACTTTTATCTATTCTAGCAGGAAAATACCAACAACTAAACAGAGAAATGGATACAGCCATATATACCTCCCGACGACTTGGGCGAGGGTCTTGATATAGCTATCGATGATCTCATCGCGCGTGATGTCGGGGTTGGAGGCGTCACCAGGCGGCGGCTCCATAACGACGAGCCAGTGCTCAAAGTCACACCCGTCGAGGAGGATCGTCTCCTTGGGCGGGCGATTGCTCCAGTTCGGGGACGAGTCCCGCAGCGAGGACGTCGCCGGCTGGGTCGCGAAGCACCGCACCCCCGCGCCGGGGGCGGCCCCCGCCGCCGCAGCCCCCGCCGGGAGGAGGCTCGCGGCCGCAGCCAGCGGGCGCAGGAGGGTGGGGACGCGGCGGAACGCGGCGCTGGCCTGGAGCGCACGGGAGAGGAGGAGCGCGCGCGACGCCGACGCCATGGCGGCGGCCAAAGTGCCAAACCCTAGTGGGAGACGAGACGGGCCGCGGAGATGAGGGAAGAGGACACGGCGGTGGCGATAAGGGTTTAAGCCGCAACTGGTGAGGTGTCTTATTCCGGTGAGTGAGGCTAGTTTAGTTGCTTCGGGGCCGAAATATCTGGGGAAGTCGAGACTGTACATGGGCTTATGGGCCGTGGGCTCTCGAATGGTATTGTGGGCTCCCGAGCGGGATGGGCTACCTCCTCTTCTCGCCGTCGCCTTCCCCGCCGCTCGCATTCCAATACGGCCTCGCCGCTCGATGGCGGCCCTTCTCCCTCGTTGGCCGCGGCGGTGGCGGCCGGTGCCTACGTGCTGGCGCGGCGGGTGGTGCTCCTCGGCGCCTCGGCCGTACCGCTCGTCCGCCTCCGTGAAGCTGCTGCCGCGCCCACGCCCGTGGACCTTGTGAAGGGTTAGCTTCTATCCTATTCCCTGCCAATGTTGGTGTAAAATTTCGTTTCGCACTCAATCGCCCATCGTCCGTCTTAACTTAGGTCCAAGTCACGCTGTGGAGTAATGTTACCAGTGGCATCCGTATGCAATTCTGTGGATTGATGTTAACAAATGTTAATTGTCCTAGTCGACATATATAGTGCTGCATTTTGGTGTGACATAATAGTAATGCATGGATTGTTTGGCTTGGCTCAAATGTGCATGTGCCAACTAGAATGAGAATTTGCAACTGTTGTTCAAACAGTGGATACAAGAGTTTAGAATATGCTGGGTATTGAATCCATCAAGCAACTTTGCATGTTAGAGGCAGGCACAGGCCGCACGGTTTTCCTTTTTGGAGCAGGGCATGTATGTATGAAGAAGAATTAGTAGTATGGTAAAACCGTTCCCAGAGTTGAGTTTGCTTCTAAAGAAATTCAAACTTTAGATCAACTTTTTGTCAGATTTTAACGACAAAACCCATTAGCTCATCGATGGTTGCATACATCTTGAGCATTGGGACTTAGGAGCATCGCTCATCTGATGAAAGAACTAAAAGTTTGGAGTTTATGGAATAACATACTTATACAAAATGGTGGTCTTGCTGTTGATAAGTCCTTGAGCTAAATCCTATCGTTATAACCCAAATACCCAATGCCCAATCAAAATTACAGAGTAGATCTTGCGCATTAGAGATATGTGTGCATAATGTTGCTTTGTTCTTAGATGGCATGGATCCTATAATTAACTGCAATTGAATGATTTAAGGCGACGTGATTTTTTGTGCTGCACTGCTTTGCAGAATCTAGTTTTTGTGGGAATCTATGTTGAATCTAGAAAGGTTTCAAACGGTGCCTAATAGTTATAGTTCCTTGTGCTGCAGCTTCTTAATTTGGTATTCAGGCCCTAGTCCTTTATGTTATTGACGACAGGTGTTGCAGGAAATTCGTGAAACACAAACACGTAGTCTTGAATCAGTGTCTGACTGTCTTCCTTGGACGTTAATATTCTGGTGAAAAAAAAGAAATATAGAATTGGAATAGTGTACACATGTACAATGCTTTGATTTGTGGTGTCGTGGTGACACACAGGCAATTTTTCTAGTATCCTTTTGTATTTAGAGAAAACAAGGCAGTGTGTCCTGTGCATTGTGGACGCCATTCTTAGGTCAAAGTACACAGATAAGAAGTTGAGCCACTAAATTAATACAGAAGTGCTCTTAATGTTTCAAGGAGTTTGACCTTACCTTTTTTTCCAAACACATGATCTTGATTTTGACATTTTTTAAATACCGGTCTTTTAGCCTTATATTATGGGGGTTATGCTTTCATCAGTTGTGTTATTTTTTTTACACTTACACGTCTGGTTTCTTTGGTTTGTAGGATTCTATGTCAGCATGTATCTCTATTTTGTGTGGTTTCCAACATTTGCACAATTTCTAAGCCCTCCACTGTATATTTTTGTAGCCTTAGTCAAGAAATAAGTAAAGGAGAGTTTTACACCAGCCACCAAGTAGTAAAGGAAGTTTTGTGCACGCGTTCTAATTTTGAGTTTAGGTGATTTGAATTGGGTTCTACAATGTGAGTTTGATGATTGGGATAGTTCCATTCAAGTTATACCTTTCTATATGCTATGTTAGTGTTACTTAGTTTTACAATGCCTTTTGTTTGTGTTGCTTAAGTCTTTCTTATATTCTAATGGCATTATTGATTCCTTTTTTCAAATGTCGAATGAATTGGTATTGGTATATGCTATGGCATCTGTTTCCAGGAATTAGCAATGTTGTATGCTGCAAGAGATATGACTTCCTCATGTGTGTTTTTCTATTGTAGTCGTCTCTATTAAGCTGTAACTTCATGAAGTAAACGATTATAATTATTAAAGACACTGTGGCATGTGCCGTATTTGGACCATGTCATCTTCTAACCTACTCCACATGTAAAATGGATAGACACGTAGTCTCAGATTCTTCTATGTTTGATTAAAATTTTCAGATTTTCAGTTATATTAACAATTCTGAACACATGCTTACAGCTTACTACTACTATTTTCTGATAATTTGAAAAATATTGAAACTGACTAAACAGACTAAGCTCATTTCACTCACTGCAGGTGCTTATTTTTTTGTGATATCCTGTCATTCATTAACTCGCTCTTTGCAGCAACTCCCAATGCAGTGGTCCAGTAGTCATGTTGAATGCACCTCGAGTTATGGTAATTATGCAAGGGAAACATAGCGAGCTGAAACGCTCGCTGCTTTTTTGTATGCTGATCTAAAAAAAAGTCCAAAACTAGTCAAAACCTCGATCATAACTCATCATAATTCTTAGGGATAATTTCATATCTGAAATATCTCCACTACTTTTGTTTGCCCTGTGCTGATGACATCATTTCTCCAATGCCAGGGCTGCAGACAACCAGGTATGCTGTGCTTCTTTGTGTGCTGGTGTTTCATTTTCCTGGACTTCAACTTTCATTTGGCATTCGTTTTGCCAGTTTTATGCTTTAGAATGTTAATCAACTGTTTGGTGCCAGCTGTTTATTGCAACATGCGGCCCAGCTCGACATACCAGTGCAGGTTATGTTGCTTGGGGACACTGCACTCTTGTTGTGCCTGTATGTTGACATGAGGTTTCCATTTACTGCCCTTTGGTTCTATCAGTAACCACCACTGCACCACGTCAAAACTACTTTTGTTTCCTATAAAACCTCTTGTGATTTTTACCATGCTAACAATCTGAAACCTGTACATTAGCAAAGATATGCCATGCCATAACTAACCATTTGCATACTGCCAGTTTGGAGAGGTGATTGCAACAACTGAGCATGAGGAGGCAATTATAATAGCAGAAATAGACTATTCGCTGATCGAGCAGAGGTACGCAGAGTGAAATTATATATGCTTTCCTGTAGCCTTATATATCTTCACCCTTGGTTGAATGAGGTCGCGGAAATCTTCTCTAGGCAATTTCTTCCTCTGCAACACCAACGGCGTGGCGATCTTTATCAGCTGGTAGATATCCCAGAGACTGGTTCTCAGTACTCAGTAGCGAGCCTGGACGCAGCTGTGAGCCTGTGACGAAGCAGGAGAGCAGTTGACTCTGCAGGCTTGCTCGTACTGCTTCGTTCATGATATGCATGTCGATGCCCTGTCTAGAGATCGATCGATCTGATGTGTGAAGATGGAGAGGACGAAGGCGACTATAGTTTGTACCATCGGTGTAAGTGTCTCCAGTTGCCAAATAAATTGATTACTTTAATGTATGAAGAACACCTCTCTCTCCATTTCCTTTTGTGCTCTACGAGTTTGAACTAGCTTGTGCGCGTCCTGGTGGCAATGGATCCCCCATTTGTTTGGCCATCAGTAGCCACAGTACTAGAGTAAATGGATATGATGGCAGGGTAGGGCAAACCTGTGAACTGCGGGAAGCATAATGAGGAGGCAGGTTCCCTGGCGATGCTGCAGGGACGGGCTGCAGCCCTGCACCACCGCAGCTCAGGAAAAGCCGAACAGGGAGGGGCACAGGGCTTCCGAAGACGACAGGCACTGCCGCTGCGCACTGCTACCGCAGGTGCCTCACACTGTCAGGCTCAGGCATGGGGAGCTCATGAGCCCAGAACTGAAGAAGCTCACAGCCTTTTGGTGGCCGGAGCTGTGACCTGTGAAGCCAATTTAAGGCCTCTCACGCCTTCCATTTAAAGTGAGACCCCAAGGTTCAAATTCAGTTCTCTTCAATGCAGATCTTCGCGCCATTGCAGAATCAGTTTTGTGTGCACTCTCTTTAGCCTGTGTACCTATCTTCTGCCGAAGTGCCAAAATGCTAGTCTTTGAGAGATCACGCTCGTCTATGGCCACCCTGGTGGCGAAGATCAAGGAGGACTGGAGGAGGCACGCTGGTGCGTTGCTATTGCCAAGATGCTGAAGGAAGTTTTCCTTCACTCTGTTTTTGCCGCGTGTTATGTTTTAAATGTACAGGATTGTTTTTTATCTTGTTCTCCTTTGTTGTTTTATATAACTTTTGGACTAAGGCTAATTTCCCCTATGTAATATAAACGGTAGGTCCTGCCTGTTTACTTGTATGTTTAAAAGTAGTGTGTGTTATTTTTGTTTGTGTTTGTGTATAAAAAGAATAGTGAAACAACAAGCAGATCTCACCTACGTTGGAGTCCTTGACTTGACGCAGTTACTTGTATTTTTCTAAATTTATAGTAGGATTTAACAGTGTTATTATTGTAATAGTAGGCGACGTGTTCATTGACAACGAAACGTCTCTCGTGACTACCAAAAATTTGAACGTGTTCGTAAAAATAGAGCGTTTGCCTGTCTGCATATAAATGTCTACCTCTTTTTGAACCAAAAAGGTGAGTACTAGTGCCAGAGCCGTAATGCTCGGCTTAAATTGCAAGCTGTGTCTCCGTGGTACTCCCAGAGTACCATCGCGCCATCGTCGCTTGGGCCTCGTCTCACCTGCTTCTTAAATTGCATGGGCCTTGGGCTGTCGCCTCCCGTCAGGAGCCTTCTTCGACCTCGCTGCAACTGGCACCGTCCTCTCATCAGGCTCCCCTGCAGCTCGTGATGGCGAACTGGATGTCAGGCCTGTGGGCTTCTCCATCAATGCCGTGGCTCATGTCCTCCACTCCTGCGCCGCGCAAAACCCACTTCTTCACTCCCGGCTCGTGAGTTGTGGGAGAGAACGAGAGCAGTAGAGCACGCCGCGTTCCCCGGAAATCTCACGCGCCGCCCGTTGCCTTGTTGCCGAGCGCCGTGCCGTTCTACGGCGACCTGCCGCCCCTGCCTGCCTGCAGGGTGGAACGTGTTTGTCACCTCTTAGTAGCTGTCTTATCGGATATTGGACATATACATGGAACGTTAAATATAGACTAGTTACGAAACTAAATATATATATTGAAATTAATTTACGAGACGAATTTTTTAAGCCTAATTAGTTCATAATTTGACAATATGGTGCTACAGTAAACATGTGCTAATGTTGGATTAATTAGGCTTAATGGCCCCGTTCGGCTTGCTGAATCTTGGTTGAAATTGATTGAAAAACACTCTTCTGGCTGAATTGTTGTGAGAGAAAAACGCTGTTCCGGCTAGAAAAACAAGCCGAACAAGTCGAATATGGGGTAAGCCGAACGAGACCAATAAATTCGTCTCGTAGATTACTAACAAATTCTGTAATTTATTTTTTATTAGTATTCAAACACCCTGTACAACACCCCATATAACAAACACCTCTTAAACTTTAGTCCCCGCATCAAACACCCTGCTCGCTACAGCAGCTGAGGATGGATGCGTACGTATAGTACGTGCTGGCGTGCTCCGAGCCACGAGGCATGCGTACATTATACGTACTGTACTGTACGTACCCTTGGGCCATGGCACGGACGGACTGCAGATCTAGCAGAATCTACGCGTTTGCCGGCCGGCCGGGCCGGTCACGTGTTTCTACGTACGCTCGCCCGCGCATACGTAGACCACAGAGACTTCCAGCGAGCGAGCAGTAGTAGTTGTTGCTTGCTCACTTGCAGTAGTAGTTGTTGGTTGCTGGACGTGCAGCGGTGCGGACGTTGTGCAATAGTGCATACAGTAGCTGAGTAGCACTCTGTACCTGCTCCGCCGGCACATGGACTGGACAGCAGCAACCTCACCCAGCACCACTTCACGGCCGGAACTGTAGTAGACTTGAACCGGCTTGACGCGCGTGACAGACTGACTGACGACGGCGACCGAGATCCAAAGGTAGCAGCGCGGCGCGCGCCGACCGCTACACTACCTCGTCAATCATTAATGCATGTGTAGACAGTCTGACGTGTTTGTTGGTCAGTTTCTAGACTGATTTAGGCCCTGTTTAGATCCTACCAAAAACCAAAAATTTTCAAGATTCCTCGTCACATCAAATCTTACGGCATATGCATGGAGCATTAAATGTAGGTAAAAAGAATAACTAATTGCACAGTTTGTCTGTAATTGGCGAGACGAATCTTTTAAGCCTAAATAGTCCATAATTGGACAATTTTTGCCAAATACAAACGAAAATGCTACAGTAGCCAAAAGCCAAAAATTTTCGGAACTAAACGGGCCCTTAGATTAGCTGATGTTGATTTATCGTGAGAGAAAAACACCGTTGTCTATCGTGAGAGAAAAACACCGTTGTCTGCATATGAACAAACAGGGTGACTGTGGTGCACCTGCTATACTCGTTACTCCTACGCAGTGGCGGAGCTTGCATGAATGTGTAGGGGGGGCCAATTCAAAGCTATGCTGCTACAGTAATTACCAATAGTAGTATAGACAATTGGAATTCTGTGAAAAATCTTTGTTTTTTCAAGTTCTATCTATATAGACTGCAATGAACAATTGAAATTCTGTCAAAGAAGAATGAACAATGTGTGGATTTACATATTTGTAAGCTGTGATCCATTCATCAGCAACATCAAGCATGGTACGAGAGAGGCATGAATTAATTACGTGCATGCAGTGACATGCAAACCTTCAGAGTGATACAGCCAGAACAAGAGAGGCTAGGACCCAGTTTGACTCCACATAGCTCCGTCCGTGCTTCTAACCGCGGGCTAACGGGCTATTTGACACGGCTCCAGTAGCAGAAGTGACGAGAAGCTGTAGCAAACACCATAAAAAGCTAAACTATTTTTTTTGTACGGAAGAGGAGTGACCAATACCTGAGTAAGGGTACGTACGTACCTCAGCCAGAGGTATAACGACACATATTTCAAATCCCCGAAAGGTCACAAGAAACAAGGCGCACTAAATGGGCGGACACTAAGCCTTGGGGCGAGGACTCCATGCGCCACGAGTCTCCTAGAGTAACTCGATGGCAAGGACTCAGTTGTGCCCAGGTCATGCAAGCCATCGAGTCGCGAGACATGACTAGGAAGTTTATTAGTCTATGTTTATTAGAATCCTACGTCTGACTACCCTTTAAGGGCTTATCCATACTTTGATCCCATCCCACAGCATACATTCTCATTTTTTTTACCGGGCAAGAGGGGGGCGGAGACCACTATGGCCAATACATGGCTCCGCCGGTGCTCCTACGTACACACGGCCGGGGCGCCTCCAGCGTAGCTGCGCACATCGATCGGCCGGCCAGCGACGTCAGTTGAGCTATCAGCTATGCCTCGTGCCCGCGGCATCGTTGCATTGCAGTGCAGCATCATGCCAGGATGGGCAGAGCAACAAGCAAGCAGTAGTACGGTCGTGGCAGCAGCCCAGCAGTAACAAAAGTAGCGGTGCAGTGCAGTGGTGCTCCTACGATGCAGGTAAGTGTTTAGTAAATGTCACGTTGGGTATTTAGATACTAATTAGAAAGACTAAACATAAGACTAATTAGACTTAATAGATTTATCTAGTAAATTAGTCACAATTTATATAATTAATTTTATAATTAATCTATATTTAATATTTTAAATTAGTGTTAAACATCCCATATGACATGTTAGTAGGCGTAATACCAAACGAAGATAAAGGCAGGCGTAGGGGTACACGTAGCATCGTAGGCTCGCACGTGGGAAGCAGATCACGCGTGCCAGGCAGGCTGGCAGCCCATCATTGCGTACCATGCAAGCCGGCGCCGGCGCCGTTCGGCGGGAATTTCACACGAATCACCGACGAATTTTACGAGAATTAGTTTAATTTTACAGAAAAAAAAACGTAGTAATATAAAAAAAATCTCGCATTCCAAACAGACCTTAAACCAGCTTATTTACTGGTTTATAAGACATGATATAGTATTTTTTTCTTTAAAAAACCAACCATACAAATCAGCACCGGCGGTTTTTCGACCAGCCGAACGCTCCCGAGTCGCCGCCGGCCGCCAGAACTCCCCTCATCGCCGCCTCGCCGGAGGAAAATCACGGCCACGCCCTTCCAGCAAGGAAAACTACAAAAACGCCCACGAGGCTTTGAGGGGCGCGGACTGGCACTGGCTAACCGTAGGCTCACGATCCGGGACGGGACCGTAACTTTGGTTGCACTGCACGCGGTAAAGACCAAAGCGGCACCGCCACGTACGCTCGCGATCCGGCGGCACGTCGGGCCCGCGTGCCATCGGCGCTAGCTTTTCCTCTTTCTCGGCGCCCGTGTCACGGTCGTGTCGCGCCGCGGCTTCCGAGAACGCAGGGCAAAGCAGAGAGAGAGGAGCCCACGCCGGTTACGCTGAAATTTGACTTATACTAATATTTATATTAAAATATTATAAAAAGAATAATAATATTATATAATTAAAAAGTAATGCTAAATAAACACAAGCGGACGGGGCAGGCGAAAACGCGATCCGATCCGATCCGATCCCACTAGATCCATCGATCGATCGGTCGGTCGGGCCCGACGGATCCCACCCCACGCATAGCTTTTGTGGCGCCGCGCCGCGCCCTTCCGTCACGGGTGGGGGCAATGCAAGGCGCGCGCTCGCCTTGCTTTGCCTGTTTGGGTTCTCTTGGACAGAGCGAAAGCGCGCGGCATGGCACAGGGCCATCGGCTTGCTCCGCGGCCCGCTGGCAGCGTTGGTGATCCACCGATGATCTCCGGGGGGTCCGTGACCGTGTCCGTGTGCCTCGGGATCGGCGGCCGGCGACCACGCTCGATCGCGCGCTCTTCTTTTCATCGTTCATACGTACGTTGCCGTTGGGGACCGGAACCGGACCTTGTTGCTGGATCTTTTGGCGCACAGTCCCTTTTGACCTTGTGCTCAAGGTTTGAACTTTGAACACACGCCTAAACACGAACAAACCTGCGTGCCAGCCAAATGGGAAGCGCTGTACAGTACGGAGTCATACAGGACTGCTACCTAGGACTACCGAGCTTTGACAAAGAGGGTGTGCTATATGTGCAATTAAGCCGTGTGCGTATCATCAGCGTATGTACGTGCATGTTCATGCGTTCTTTATTTTTCAATGTACACATACGAAACGCCGGGATCGATCGTCGTCGTCTCTCCGCAGCCGCCGTTTTTTAAGTCCCACGTAATAGCCTAATAGGGGTATATATAACATCCTATAGGCTATAGGCTATAGCTAGCCTAAGACGATGCTGCCGATCGATTTGCCTCACGCACGACCAAATTATTGCCAAAACAAATGCATACCTCTTTATATCCGTGATAAAGTTGATTGCTTTCGTGAAAAATGTCAAAAAAAATGTACAAATGGCCATATTTGTAATTTGTTTTACCATTATCTCCCCTCAAAGGCCGCATATGGGCTGGGCATGGGCATGTGTGAGTGAAGTAGTAGGTGCTGAATGTAAGGCCACACAAGCGATGCTCCATCATGTCGTAATAAGAAATCTCATAGCTAGGTTCATAGGCCTTGCACCCTATATATGCCCTAGATCCCAACTATACCTACTACCTCCACCGGCGGAGCTACAGGGTGGGCCACGGACCCTTGTTTAGTTCTCAAAAATGCACTATGCAAAAAGAAGATTTCCCGTCACATCAAACTTGCGGTACATGCATGGAGTACTAAATGTAGACGAAATCAAAAAACTAATTGTACAGTTTGCTTTAACTTTGCGAGACGAATCTTTTGAGCCTAATTAGTCAATGTTTGGACAATAATTCATAAATACAAACGAAATGATACAGTGGAGAATCGTGCACTAGGTGCAAACTTTGCCGAACTAAACGCGTGGCCTAAAGTGTAGTATCCCTCACTCCCTCAATATTCTACCGTGAACTCTGCTGGGCTAGCCTATGTGCTTCTGTTGGCGAATCCCGATCGAGCCTAAAAGCGAAGTCCAAGCGACGTCCGCGTATCCGTGATCTGCACCTTGGTCTATTGAGTTCTGACTCCAACCGTCCAAACTCGTACTCGGGGTCTCGACGATCTGTATTTGCCGTAGCCGCGCAGCCGCCGGTCACCGGCCGGCCAGATGTCGGAGTCAGAGGCAAGGCTAGCAACGCACGACCTGTACGTTGATCATGATATCCTTTCTTCTTTACTCGAACTCTGTATGCCTTTTTTTAATTGTGTTTTGTAATTCATATACTTGTGCACTGACATATTAAATTTATAACGGCTAAAAAAAATTTAGACAATGGACCATCATAGCTACAAATCCTAGCTATGCCACTGACTACCTCACAAGTCACAACACAACCACACCATAATTACATGGGAGCACTACAAAATTCGAAACACATTGCTAGTGCAGTATTTGGTCCACCATTCTTTTATGCTTAAGAAAAAGTAGTGAGTCTCATGTACTAAGATATTTACTCTGGCCTCCTCCACTTTTCAACCCCTAGGTCCTTTCCTAACCCCATTAATTTGTATCATCGGGCTAATACAACAATTAGCCATGCTTCCTGCGTGGACAAACAAACAAGAGTCAACTGCTAATGGGCAAGTAAAACCTCTCTTTAATCAACTTATTATAGCCTCTATAAACCTGTTGTGTTCATCCTAGTTAAGCACCTGGCTTTGTTCTCCAATAAGAGGCTATAATTTAACTCCATTACCTTACTTCATGATACTACTAGGATTTTGTAATGACTCCATTACCTTACTTCATGATACTACTTGGATTTTTCTCACTATATATAATTTAACTGAATTAATTACTTCCCGAACATGGCTAATCCAAACAATCAAGCTTATAAACCATGAATATTAAACTACGCAGCCACCCATCTTATAAAAAGCTATTGTAGCTTACTCCCTATGTCATGTAATAAAGTGCATCCAAGCATTCGGAATTTGTATCCAAATATAAGGGATTCAAGGGGACAAGAGATAGTTTTGCATTAAACAAAAGCACAAATTTGGTAGGTATTATATCATTATTTGCCATTTATCACGCTAATGATAGCGTCTTATTAGGAAATAAAGTAACGGTATATGTGTCTTTTGTATTCTGTCTTAATTTGTCCTAAAGTCTCTAGAATACATTATTCCCTACGTCAATTTTTTTGACATTTTAGGATATTTAGGACAGATAGTGGTCAATTAAAATTACTCATATGTACCCCTATTTATTGAAGGTAATCCATGCTAAATACTCATTTTAGGAGTAAGGAATAAGTTGCTAATTAAAAGGAATGCATGAAGGCATGCAAACCACAATATGAAACTGATATGGGCCCAAGAGCAAAACATTATGTTTTTAGGGACAAAATTTAAATACTAAAACGTCAAGTTTTCTGAGATGGAGGAAATATATTACATGACGGAGGGAGTATATAAAGTGATCCAAACTAACCATATTATTATACTCCTTAATCCAAATTACTATACAGATAACTCATAATCTAGATTATAACAATCTAAAATGAACAGGGCCTAACATGCATATGGGCCCGTTCGCTTGGCTGAAATTGGCTGAAAAAATAAGCCAAAGCTGAATTGTTGTGAGAGAAAAACATTGTTCTGACTGAAAAAAGAAGCCGAATAAACCGACTTTTAAGGTAAGTCGAACGGGGCACATGTGAGCTTAACATTTATGCCCTTCTTTTTTCGTGTGCAGGGGTCCCCGGCTTGCTTTCCTCTTCAGCCATGAAGATCTTTGTCCCTCTATATTTATAGCATGGAAATGGAAGGCCTGCATAAGCTATGGCAATGGTACTTACTAGCAACCCCCATTTCTAGGGACACTAGGAAGAGCCTACACGGAAAAAGCATCGTGTAAGCAATATAGAAGTGTGCATTTGAGGAGATTAGAGAATGTGTGCAGGGTACAAAACAGTGCAGCCACTCTGAGCTGGAAGTGGTTATCTTTTCCCATGATGCTTATCGGCCGGCCTCTAAGGCTATCCCAAAACAACGTCTAAAATACGAGGCTTATTCGTCTATTGGGTATCGCTATAGGCAAAAGGTTCAATACATATTCGACATCTTCTTCAACAATAAGACCCAAACACTACTACATAATCGAATTTACGCGACGTCGCCCGGGTGGCCTCCGTGGCGGGCATCTTTTTGCCCGCCACGGTTAATGCCTGTCGATTTACGTAGGCGGGCGTTTTTTATTTTCTGAGGCGGGCACTTTTGCTCGCCACGGTAAATCGATTTACCGTAGCGGGCGTCTTAAGACGTCCGCCTCGAAAAATAGCCTATTTTCTGAGGCATGCGTCTTAAGGTGCCCGCTACGGTAAATCGATTTACCGTGGCGGGCATCCTATATACATCAATTAAAAATAGCAACAACAGGGCGGATGGCCGAGGCGGACGGCGTGATGACCGTGTTTCTCCTTGTGACGCCGGGCGGAGCCACCAGGGCCTGGGCCGCGCAAGCGCGCTGGTCCACCCTGCCCCGCAGGCCCACTTAGCGTTGGCTCGATCTGATCCGTTGATGCCAATCCGACGGCTGAGGACACTCCTGCTGGGAACAAAAATCCATCAGCCGCCGCTGACCCAAAAACCCTAGCTTCATTTTCTCTTGTTCCTCTTTCTCGCGTCGCGCAGCTGAGAGAGAAGAGCAGACGAGCAGGTATCGGCGACGTCAGGACATGCGGAGCCGAGCTGAGGGGCGCCGCCGACGAGAGCGCGCATGGCAGGCTGACCCGCTCCGCCTCCGGTCCAGGCCGCTCGCCGGAGCTCGAGTGCAGCAGTGGCCGCGCAGCTCCGTCAAGCCGCCCTGCAGTGGCGCTCACGCATTTGGCGGTCACGAGCGGTGAGCCCAGGCGCCCCGGCTGTCGCATGGCCCGCATCCCTGGTGGTCGCACGCCTCCACGGATCTATGCCTTGGCTTTGCCACGCTGCTGCACAGCTTGGCGGCTGCCGAGCCCAGCCAGCGCCTAGCGGCGCTCCGCGCGGCCAGCAGTTGGCGCGGGATGACTGAGATGTGCCCCTTCCTCCTTGCAAGGTGGACGAATCAAAGTTCGCCGTGCAGGGTCTGGCCCTTCATCAAGCCAGGTGCGTGGATCGATGGCCTGTTAACCGGATCAAAATCTCCTTGCGGCCACGATTCCCTTCTTTTCCGAGGCGGAGTTGCTTGCGGCTGGGGTCGAAACGTCATGTGATGCGGAAGTTTGATGTATATTGGACTGTTATTTATGATCTGCATTCTTGTTTTGGCATGCCATTTTAGAGTTCTTTTTTCATCTTGAATCCATTCTCTCCTTTTTTCTGCTTTATTGTACTGTAGTGATTTTTAATCGATTTGGATTTCGACTGTTGTTGCTATGATTTCTTCGTCTCCCTCACTGTGCCCTCTCCCCTTTCCCAGATCTAGAGCCAGCACGAACGTCGGAGCTACGGTGGCGGCGCACGTGGATGCGTGGCTGCTCGGCGCTGTAACAGAACCGACCAATTATACGAAATTAAGTAAGAAAATCATTCGCCAGAGCTGACGATTTAGCAAACTTAAGCCCGTATAACCCGGTAGTCCGTGAAATCACGAAGGATTTCAAACCAACTCACATACCAGCCAAGATCGTAATAAGTTTAGCGGTCACCATCACATATTACATAAAAGTTCGTATCACAGGTACATCAGAGTTTAAACATAGTTATTACAAAACGAGTTTAAATAGAAGTAGCGGAAGCCATTTGTTCAAAACCACACACACCCACACGGAGTTCAAATACAGTGCTAGCTAATGATCATCTCCAACAAAAGCATTAGGCGAGACGTAAGGAATGACCATGCCCATGGTCCTAAGCATCACCCATCGTAGGATAAAGGCAGTTGATACAATAGCCGTAATACATCTGCCCATCTACAACAAGTGGGAATAAAACCCTGAGTACGAGAAGGTACTCAGCTAGACTTACCCGACATAACCGAAAATAAAGTGACACCAAGGATTATGAAGGGCTTTATAGTAGGGTAGCTGACTCATTTGCAAAAAGAGGCATTTTTAGTATTTCAAGAACCTTTCTAAAAGCATTAGTGTCAAGTTAATTATTATTAACCTGTCGACTACATTTGCACCTATACTAGAGCAAGCATGTGATTAAGCAAATAATGATAACCAATGATCATTAACAACTTCTATAATGTCATATTCATTATAACTGTCCAAGTGTTCCATCAACATTACTACGATGAAGTCACTCAAGTCAAGTGCTCACTATCCAGGAGCGATGGCGATTCAAATCGATTCATAACCATCTGGTGATTTATTTCTTACACAAACCTCACTCACCGCTAAAGTGAGGTATCGGTCACTAAGTCAACTATCCAGGAAAAATCTCGAGTTTGCCAGGAACCACATGTACCCGGGAGCCGACCGACTGCCTTTCGGTCTTATCATCGCGCCCCCGTGTCCTACCACACCTGCTCCGGTACAGTGCGCTGCGGGCAATCTACTCGGCCCGAATAATCTCCCAGCTTCACGGTCAAAAGGTACTTTATTCGGCCAGCTAAATGTAAGGCATGCGTTCAACATGACTCGAGGCCCAACAACGGTTGGTCCTTAATCGACACAGACGGAAAGCACTACAGTCAAAACTCTGTAAGTCTCCGTCCGGTCTCAACTTCAATTAACACTTAGTTATACCATGACTACATAGTTATCCAAGCAGATCTAGGTAACCACCTATAGCTCGCAGGTGATCGGAAATCACCCGACTTCTACCGGTCTAAGCCAACTAAGCATTGACTCGACTGCGGATATCAGGGTAACAAGGATATAGTATAACAAAGGTAGACAAGGTATAATGCAGCAACGGTTGCAAACAACTCCTGAACGTAATGCATCAATTAAAATAAATCATTAATTAATAATCGCAAATCGGGGAGAAAAATGCTCTGGGGCTTGCCTCTCTCGAAGGAGCTCGGGCGGTGATCGGGGCACTCTGGAAGTTCCTCAACGTCCTCCTCGTCTGCTTCGGTCACTTCTTGCGGCTGCACCTCGAGCTGCTCCTCGGGCTCCTCGGGTATGACGACCGGACTCTTGGTTTGTGATCCTGTATGATGCAGGTGCGTAAGTGCTTATGCAAAAGGTGCATCGGATGAAATGAACACAATGAATATGCTTGAATACAAGGTAGTCAACATCATCCAAGAACATGTACTACAAGCATATGTCATCTACTGTATTCTCTTCTACTACTAATATGCTAAGTCAACATATCTCATTAAATGCTTCAAAGATACACCAAAGCTTCACTAATTTCTTAATCATACACAAAGCGACATTTGATTAAACCCTAATTAATAATAGGTTTGAATAGCAACATCTATTTTTATAGCATAGAAAAATCTTAGAAAATTACCATAGCACAGTACTACCCTAAGTAGTCTACCATCAAATTTTTATGGCATTTGAATAATTGGATTAGCATACACAAAAATGACAAACTATGGCATAATTATGATCATGAAAATACCTTGTACTGTGAAAAGTGTCAAACAATAGATGTAATATTTTTCCTATGTTCTACACAGTAAATAATCACTGCACAAAAATTATCACATGCATGTTTTATACAAATTTTGCTCTCTAGCAAAAATAACAAAAATCAGCCATTAAAGGCACTTGAACTACACCTCATAATTTTTCTACATGACATGCATGGAATATATTTTTCACAGAAAGTACATTACACAAGAAGAGTAACAAACTTAGAATCATATTTTTCTGATCTTTCTATGATTTATTATGCCTTTCTCAAGAAAATAGCAATTTCAATGATTAAATAAAACTCCACAGAAAAGTATCTCAAAAATGACATGCAATATTTTTATCATGTAGATCTAGTGACAAGAAGCACAACAAAATTTGTTTCACCATTTTTGGAGCAATATAACTAGAGATATACATTTTACAAGCTTTTTAAATCAATTTTTGAAATCATTTTCTTTAACACTGAAATTCCACCGACCCAAAACCGCTAGGTGCACCCGGTGCAGTGCACCCAGAGGGGCTGCCAGGTGGGACCCTTGGTCAAACTGGGCCCACGCGTCAGCCGGAGCCGAGCAGGGCCGTCACTGACCGGCCGGCATTCGCCGCCGGTGAGCTCCCTGGCGGTGAGGTCACCACCAGGGGCTCTCCGCAACGAGGCGGACCCGATGCGCCAAGAACGGGCACAGGAGGAGCTCGGAAGGAAGCTCGGTGGCGCGCATGGCGGGGCGGTGGCGCGGCTCGTCGGCGGTACGCCGACTCCGGCCACGGCAAGGCACGGGGAGGAGCACACGAGGTTCGCGAGGGCAAGACGGTGCTCACGCGCACGAAAGGAAGGAGAAAGGTGGAGCAGAGAGGGGGTGCCCATGGGAGCGGAGCTCTCGGGTGAGCTCGGCCGTGCTCCGACGAGCAATAGCTGCCGGCTCGAGCCTTACCACGTCGAACGGAGACGAGCACAGGCTGCGCGATGTGGAGGCGGAGCTGCGGGCGAGATGGAGGGGTCGACGACAAGCTGAGACGGCCGGGCGAGCGAGTTCCGGCGAGGCGTGGCGCGCGGTGGCGAAGGCGGGCGTGCGTTGCTGCTATTGCTGTTGCTGAGCGAGCGAGAGAGAAAATGAGATGGAGGAGGGGATGCAGACGCTGCTCGGCAGATGTAGGCGCGCGCGTGGAGGGCGAGGCAGGCTGGCTGCGACGCGCGGTGAGCTTCGCCGGCGCATGGCGGCCACGCGGCGTGCGTGCTCTGTCGCCGGTCGGGCGCGGCGCGGGCGAGCCAGCCAGCGAGCGAGCGGGCCAGCGCGGAGGCAGGCCGGGCCGGCGTCGCGAACTGGGCCGAAAGCGAGGCGGCGGCCCATAAAGTAAAAATGTGATTTTTTTCTTTCAAATAAATTTCTATTCCTATTTCATTCAATGCAAATTTTGAGCAATTTCAAGGCAGTTTCAAACTTTGGCCCAAAAATAAAAGTTGCTCAAAAATTTATTCTCTACAACTTTGCTTTTATGACCAAAGTCAAATTCCATATAGATTTTGAACTATAGATTTAAAGTAAATTAAATCCCAAAACCCTAATTTTTAAGAATTATTTTAAAAGCATAATTTGGCAAAACTTTGAATATAAACTTTGCTCCAAATTGCATCCTAAATATTTCCAAGTTAATTTAGTGATCAAAACAAGTAATCATGGCATCCAAACATGAGCATGGCATTTCACAGTGTTTTAAACATAATGAATTCCAATCAACTTAAGCACCACATGAAATGATACTTCATTTCTTTCTAAATGAAATGCATGAATGATGCTTATGCAATGAGGTGACGATGATTATGCTCATGGAATGAAATGGTAATGCATGCTTAACACCGAGGTGTTACAGGCGCCCTCCTCCTTTCCGGCCTCATCTTCGACAGCGGCGCTGCAGAGGCGGCTGCAGCTGGATCCAGGGACGACGATGGCGGCGCTAGGGTTTCGGTTTGGGATTGGGCTCGCCGATGGGCTCAGTCAATGGGCCCGCCGGTGGGCTTTGGGTTTTTTTTCCAAACGATTAACCGCGGCGGGCGGTGTAACGTGCCCGCCGTGGTAAAAGTATATTTACCGCGGCGGACACGTTACATCGCCCGCCGCGGTAAATCGGTTAACCGCGGCGGGCAAGGCCGCCCGCCACGGTTAAGCCACGATTTACCGTGGCCTCTAGGCCGCGGCGGACGGCTTTGCCCGCCGCGGAAAACCGAAAACGTCCACCTCCAGTAAAGTTTTTGTAGTAGTGAAAATAGAATCATTTCTGCAAATGGATTTCTAGTAGAGAGGATGTCCATATTTGGGTTGTGTCTCTCAGGCAACCCAAAATAGGTCTCCCGTATAGATACTTTGTTGGAGGCTGATTTTAGATCTTTTGCTACCTATTTTGGATTTGGATGCCTGTATAAATTTCTTGCTGAAGATAGTCTAGAAGTGTCGCATCGCATCGCATGTGTGTGTGGTCCATAAATCATAGTAGTACTGTAGTAGTAGTACAATTCAGCCCACCAATTGGTTCAGTTAAGTCCTAATCAACTTTGAAGTAGCTGTCTATGTCTCTACGCATGGCTGCCCAAACAACCCGGCCAGCTGGTAATCATCCTGAACCGAATTGGTTGCATTGCATCTGCAGCTGCCTTTGCGTGCTCGATCAGGTTGGTCTAGGTATTGTGGTCCTTGTAGCTGCAGTCATTTCATATAAACGTCTGAACTCATTTCGCACAAAGATGCATCGAGTGTACGCCCACAGCCACAAATGTTGTCATTTAGCTTGCAGCAGGCGTTAGGGTATTAATTAATTATTAGTGCCCTGCATCCTTAGACAAGAATAATAAGATCCATAAAATAGGTAAGCTCAATAAATAAAAATAATAATAACCGAGAACGCTATTTGCTATTCTGTTTGAGAAAGAAAACACATGGTATTTTTTTTAGTAAAGTAGAGAAAAATTCAGATGCATGCCCAAAAATGGTCTTATGGGGTGTTTAGATGCAGAGACTAAAGTTTAAGAGGTGTCACATCGGATGTCACATGAGGTGTCGCATGAACGTCCGGATACTAATAAAAAACAAATTATAGAAGTTCTCAGTAATCCGCGAGACGAATTTATTAAGCCTAATTAAACCGTCATTAGCATATGTTTACTGTAGCACCATGTTGTGAAACCATGGACTAATTAGGCTTAATAAATTCGTCTCGTAAATTAGTCTAAATTTGTGCATTTAGTTTCGTAAATAGTCTATATTTAATACTCCATACATATATCAAAACATCCGATGGAATAGCGACTAAAGTTTAGAAAGTGGAACCAAATATCCCTTATTAATTTTTGTACGGTAATAGTCAGAACTGTAATTATGGTGCCGGGTACCTTAGAATGGGGTACCCCAAGCAAACGTCAAATGGGTCGCTAAAGTCCCATCTAAAAAATAAAGCTAGAAGGTAAGCCGTGGGCCCCTCACCCGCCACGACCGAGCCCGCTGGGTCCTCCTCCTCGCCCCGAGCCTCGAGCAGGAGGTCTCAGCATCCTGACACAAACTCCGCCTCGCGCGAGGCTCTCCAGGGAAGGCCTCGGCAGGGAACGCCGTCTCCGCCTCGCCCGAGGCTCTCCACGGAAGGCCTCGGCAGGGGGTGCATTCTCCGTATCGCGCAAGGCGTCTCGCGCAAGGCCTCGGCAAGGAGCCCGATCTCCGTCTCGCGCGAGGCCTCATTCTCCGTGTCGCTCGAGGCCGGGTCGTCCGTAGCCCGTCACCCCCCGCCTCGACCGACCCTCCAGACAGCGCGTCATGTCTCATTAATGCTTCAACCACTCCCGCAATCTCAGCCGGACGATGGCTAACGCCACAGAATGGCCGACGGGGCCCGAGGTCGCATCAGCGCCATACCGGCCGGGACAGGGCACGGCGGCGATTACCGGCTACTGTGTCCTAACGCTGTGTCCACGATCAGCGCCATACCGGCTGGGACAGGGTACGGCGGGGATTACCGGCCACTGTGTCCCAACGCTGTGCCCACGATCAGCCGCCCACTCAAGGCCTCGGCACTGTACACCAAGGTCTCGGCTATCTTGGGGTTCGCGCCTACCGAGACCCCTCGGCCTCGCGCACAGTCCGTCCACAGTGGCTTGCACGTTCACCGCCGCACCCACTCCGAGGCAGTCCCGGGGCTCCCACGACGCACAGGATCTGATGGGACGACCACGCCGCCCCAGTGCTCCAAGGACGGACCACTCCGACGACCACGTTGCCACAGGAACAGGCTACAGGGCCCGGACACGCCGCCTCTGTTCACACGACACCGTATAGTGAGCTCATGTACCGTCCTTGTCCTCCCTTCAGGCTATAAAAGGAGAGGACTTGGGCCGTTTAGAGGGAGAAAGGAGAACACCTTGTAACACACACACACGCACATCCCTGCCGCCTGAGAACAACGCCTCAAGCGGCCCGCATGACACCTTGCCGAGACCTAGGACCAGCTCCCTCTCTCCCCCAGCTTGTAACCCCCTACTATGAGCACTTCGGTGCAAGGAATACAAGATCAACCTCTCAGACTGGACGTAGGGCTCGATTGCCTGAACCAGTATAAACCTTGTGTCTCTTTGCATCACTATCCGGAATTGAGAGCATGCAGAACAAATTCACTGGTTGGTTGAGGACCCCCCGGTCCGAAACACCGACAGTTGGCACGCCAGGTAGGGGACCTCTGCGTGTCAGTTTCGTCATCCCAGCAGGTTCCGGATGGCAGACCCTGTACGACCATTGCGTCTCGACACCGTGGTTTGGTTCGGGAGCCTAGAGTTCATGTCTCTAGGGCACGAGTATGACATGGTACTCCTCACTCCTCGAGCTCCACCGTCCGACGATGAAGTTACGCACCGGTAGCCCAGGCGTAGGAGGCGCCCGGGCGGCCGCTCTCGCCGCGCTCGCCAGGCACGACACGAGCAAGGCCACCCCAACACTACGCGAATCCGGGGCGGCACGCCACCCCCCGCCGATATCCTACGACCAGCTATTGGCACAGGGTCCCTGGCTGGGGACCTATCTAGCCTGAGCTTGGACAAAGGAGAATCGTCGGTGGCACGCGGCGATGCCCAGTCGTCAAGCTCCGCTCCACCACTCCCTGAAGAACCAACCCCGGTGGAGCAGAATCTGGCGATGGCACCATCCCCATACCCCTTTGGGTTGAGAAATGGCGCCGCCTCTTACGCCTACGCTTACACTGCCGCTCACGAGCATCCCTCGGAACGCCGCCAGCGCTTCGCTCTTGACCTGAGCACCCACGCCGACTCCTCGGATGAGGATGAGGCATGGCCTGAAGTGGATTTCTCCGGACTCCACGACCCTGGGGCTTTGCGCTAGTTCTTGGCCGCAAGCGACTACTGCTTCAGCTACTCCGACTCCGACGACGATTAGCGAGTCCCGTTCCTCGATTGGCTTGATCGAGGGGAGCTTCCTGACGACAGAACCGAAGCGCGACGGCTTGCGCGCCGAGCCAAGACATACACCCTCTACAATGATGAATTGTACAGGCGAAGTCCCTTAGGTGTCCTCCAACGGTGTATCAGTGCCGAGGCGGGCCAAGCCCTGCTTTGGGACTTACACGCAGGCACCTGTGGGCACCATGCGGCGCCTCAGATATTCGTAGGGAACGCTTTCCGCCAAGGGTTCTACTGGCCGACGGCGGTCGCCGACGCTACCAAGCTAGTACGCTCCTGCGAAGGATGCCAGTACTACGCTCGGCAGACACATCTCCCGGCCCTGGCCCTGCAAACCATCCCCATCACATGGCCGTTCACCGCGTGGGGGCTCGACATTGTCGGGCCTCTGCAAAAGGCCCCCGGGGCTACACCCATCTACTGGTATCAATCGATAAGTTCTCCAAATGGATCGAGGCTCGTCCGATCAATCGAATCAAATCCGAGCAGGCGGTGCTGTTCTTCACCGACATTATCCACAGGTTTGGGGTCCCCAACACCATCATCACCGACAACGGGACGCAGTTCACCGGCAAAAAGTTCCTGATGTTTTGCGATGACCACCACATCCGTGTGGCCTGGTCGGCCGTAGGACACCCAAGGACCAATGGCCAAGTAGAGCGTGCCAACGATATTATCCTACAAGGCCTCAAGCCAAGGATTCACAACTGGTTGAAAAAGTTTGGCAAGAAATGGCTCGCCGAACTCCCATCGGTCATCTGGAGTCTGAGGAACACTCCAAGCCAAGCCACGGGATTCATGCCTTTCTTCCTAGTCTATGGGGCCAAGGCCATCCTCCCCACCGACTTGGAATATGGTTCCCCGAGGCTGCAAGCCTATAACGAACAAAGTAACCGCACCACCCGAGAGGACGCCCTTGATCAACTGGAGGAAGCCCGAGACGTCGCGCTACTACACTCGGCCAAATACCAGCAGAGCCTGCGGCGCTATCAGGCCCGACGCGTCCGAGGCCGAGACTTGAAGGTAGGCGACCTGGTGTTGAGGCTAGCACAGAGCAACAAGGGTCACCACAAGCTGACCCCGCCATGGGAAGGACCGTACATCATCGTCCAAGTGCTGAAGCCCGGGACCTACAAGCTGGCCAACGAGAAGGGCGAAGTCTTCACCAACGCTTGGAACATAGAACAGCTACGTCGCTTTTATCCCTAAATTTCTGAGCATTGTATATGTCGTTCCTCGAAATACAATTAAAAAGCGTTCTTTAGTTGGTCTAATTTTTCGAGAAACCCCCCGAGCCCATCGTAGGCCTCGGCGATACAGTAACATAGCAAGGGAGACTCGGCCCTGCCTCGGCAGAACCAAGCCTCCATCGGGGGCTAGATAGGGGACCCCCCCTAGGTGTCCCCTAGGTCCCACGCACCATCCTTCAGTTGTTTTTCGCAAAAATTCCTATGCCAAGTCCCTAGCAGGCTCTGACGAATCAGTTGTAAAAACTCCTTGGACCAAGGTCTGTTTCCTAAGCAAGAGGCCGGTAGAGTCGTGAGACGGCCTACGCCTCCGGGCTACGGCACTCCCTCACTACCTCTCGCTCAAGGGACGGCTTAGGTCCCAAGGGGGTGTTTTGCAAACAAGATCCAATCAGGAGCAACAGAGGGCAAAGGCTCAAAAACATAAGAAAAACAACTAAGAAACACAAATACTTCAAAAATAAAGGCCTCGACGGCCACAAGCGTTACGATACAAAAAATAACCCCTATTCCATTTTTTACATAGCCCCCGGGGCCCAGATCAAGGCTCAGGGCCTTCAGCACCGGCAGAAGGCAGGGGAGGAACCACCTCCTCTTCAAAGAGCGTCGCCAGCGCCGTGCCAGGGCCTTCCGCCGCCTCCATCAGCTTCGTGACCGCCGCGTCGGCTTCCTCATCATCATCAGGCAGAACATAGCCATCACTGATGGCCGGGAGGTCGACGCCAAGGTAGTGAGAGGAGATGACAGCCAACGCCCGCTTGACACCCGTGTGTAGCGCCCCTCGGAGCCGCTCGCGCATCTGGCTGCTCAGCGCAATCAAGCGGCTCCCAAGGGAGCTGCCCGACTGAACCCCCTCGACCTCCAAGGCCTCGCAGGTGGAAAGGGCAGCACGTTTCAGCGCCTCGTGCTCCCCGATCTCGGTCTCGAGCACCATCTGCACCGCGCGGAAAGCCTCGGCGGCCCGAATGACCTCCGTCTCTGACTCTGCACTGTGGAAAATGGAATGAGGTCGAGCGAGAGAAAGAACAACCTAAGTTAGGGACGGAAGCCCACGGAACTCACCCTTGGCCTTCTGCTCACTGCGTCGGGTCTTAGCCTGACAGGCCTCGGCCTTCTCCTTCAACCGCTGGGCCACGACCCGAGAGGCCTCGGCCGCCCTAGAAGCTTCACTTCCCAGCTCTGCGTCAAACAAGGAAGTCAGGGAGCGAACATAAGGAAAAGGAAACAAAACAAGGGGACTGGAACTTACCCTCGATCGTCCCCTTCAAAACCACAGCCTCGATTTGCGAGGCCTGAACCGCAGCAAGGGCCTCGTTCAGAGCGTCTTTTGTTAGCCAGTGCGCACTCTCCTCTGCCCCCAGCTGCCTGGCGAGGGCCTTGCCCGAGGCCGTCGCTTCTTCGGCCCGGGACCTCAAGGCATCCCGATCGCTGACCGCGCAGGTGAGCTCCTCCTCCAGCTCCTTGACCCGCGCCGCCAAAGGGATGAGCTACGTCTGGGCCGTGGCTGCCTCGACCTTCGTGTCGGCACAGCGAAGGCGGAGGTCCTCCACCTCCGCGCTTCGCGCCGACAGAAGCTCGTTAGCGTCGACAAGAAGGCCCTTCTGCCGCTGAAGCTGGTCCCAGATGCCTCTCTCCCGCCGAAGAAAGACCGACTTCCTGAGGGACCGGGTCTCGAGCTCCTGAGGAAGCAGAACAGAGGTCGTCGATTGCGACAAAACCGAGAAAAGAACGATGTCACGCGAGAAAGGAAAACGCGAACCTGGGCGACTCCGGGCAGTTCGTCGGCCACCACGGACAAGGCCGTCCGTAGCGACCGCTCCGCCAGCTGGCGGTATTGCTCGAAGGTGCCCCAACGCCCACCCTCGACTGCGTCCTCAAGGGCGAACAGAGGCTCCCCCTCAGGGTCATCCTGGCTCCGCCATAGTACCCGTGGGTGATCCCACCCGCAAGGCTTGGGTCGCGCCCGCACGAGGGCCGAGTTTCCCTCGTCCAAGATCGGCGCCGGCTGTTCCATGGCACCAGCATCCTCGGCGTCGACCGCCTCCAGCGCCCGGGAAGTATCGTCGGAGGAGATCGGATAGACCTCCGCCTCCCGAGCGCTCTCTCGCAACAACGGCGGCCCCTGAACCAAGGGCGCCACTGAGGCCTCCGCTGCCTTCATCTCCGCCTCTTGGACGGACGGCCCCGCCGCCATTACGACGGCCTTGGTGATCTCGGGGGCTCCGGCCTCCGCAATTATGGCCTCGACGGCCTCGGGGGCTCCAGCCTCTGCCATCGTGGCCTCGGAGGATGCAGAAACACCGGCCGCGGAAACCGCGGCATCAGCGGTCTTAGGCGCCCTGTCCTCCGTCGCCTCAGCCTTGGAGACCCCGGGGGCCTCGGAAACCAAGGGCATGCTGGCCCCGTCCGACTCGTGAGCCTCGCCCCCACGGGACGAGAGCGATCCCTCTCTCGTCGGTGTAGGGGCCGCCTCGGCAGCCCCTCCTTAGGCGGCCGGTTCTTTCAGGTCGACCCTCGCCGACGCCACGCCGCGATGGATGGCGGCTTGTGCCTCTGCCACCCAGTGGGCGAAGGAGCCGGGGCTCGCCTTAAGCGCCTTAAGGGGCGCCAAGGGAAGGCCGTCCGTAGGCCGCTTCCGACTAAGGAAAATTAACCTACAGGGTCAGCGCGAGACCAAGAAAGCGAACGGAAGGCACTATGACCCTGCCAAAAATGCACTTACTTTGAACGGGGCGGCAACCGCTTCGCCACGGCAAACCTCATCCGCAACGGCGGAGGCGGCGGCAGAGGCGTCGCCTCCGTATCCATCGGCGCCGGTCGGTCCTCAGCGGACCTCGGCGCCCCTTCGGTCCTCTGCAGGGGTGGTGGCGTCACCTCCACCGCCACCTGCTCCACCACGGCCGCCGAGCCTACCGGGCTGATGGCGCGTTTGCCTAACGCCCGTGCCTCGGGCGTGTCGGCCTCGGCCCTGGAGCGGGCAATCGCCGGCCACGGGTCCGCTTCTCCTCCCCCTCCCGGGGGTGCCGGGCTGCTTGCCGACACCCCGGGCACCACCTCCACGACGTCAGGAAGGTGGTCCAGGGGACCTCGCCCTCCCTCGCCCTTGTCGTTCCCGTCCGAGGCCTCCGTCGACAACGACGTCGACGGGGATTCCTCCAATGGGAGACCATCCTTCCGTTGTTGATGGCGGCGCTTATCCAGCTCCTCGTGCACGAGGATGTGCTTCGTGCGCTTCGCCGCCTTGGCGTCCTTTCGCCTCTTCTGCGCATCGGCGTGAGCGCGGTTGATCGCCCGCCGCCCCTTGTCCTCGGGAACAGGCGGCGGAGAGGAGCGCACGTCCCTCATCCCCTGAAGGAACGACAAACGCGTAGGAGGGAACAAGGGGTAAGGGGAGACTGAGGAGGTTCAGAGGCTACAGCAGCACACGACTTACCAGCGATAGGAACCCCCGCGACGGTCGCATCGCTATAGGGGTCAAGTTGCCGCCCCTCAGCTTCGCCTCTACCGTCTCCCCCACCCGACGAAGAATTTCCTCATCGGAAAGGGCGGAGGCGGACATCCGGGTGCCCTCAATGGGCTCACCCGGCTTCATCTCAAATAGCTGTCGCCGCTGAGCCATCAGCGGCAGCACCCTCCGGCGGTGGAAGGCGGCCACGACCACAGCCACGGTGAGGCCATGGCCCCATAGCCTCGCCAGCCCCTCTAGGAGCGGCTCTAGCTTGGGCTGGTCGACCTTTGGGACACCCTACTTCCATTTCTTCGGACAACTCCCCACAATCCGCCCAGTATAGGGGGGAAGCCCTCCGTTGTCGTTGCGGAGGTAAAACCAACTCGTGTACCACCGGCAGTTGGAGGACGCAAGTTGGGCCGGGATGTAGAGGTGCAGGCGGTCCTGACGCACTTGGAGAGTGCAGCCTCCGGCCCTCGCCGCCTTCCTCTTCCTCGACGTACCCGTCGGCTTGGTAGTATGTCCCGCCCGGAACAGATGGAGCCACAACTCCCAATGGGGAGCGATCCCTAAATACCCCTCGCAGACGGCAACAAAGATAGCCGCCTGAGCGATGGAGTTGGGATTAAAATTGTGGAGCTCCACGCCGTAGTAGTGCGGGAGCGCCCGCATGAACCGGTCCACCGGGAGGCCGAGGCCGCGCTCGTGGAAAGAGACGAAGCTTACAACGTAGCCGTCGCGAGGCCTCAGCTCTGGCTCGCCGTACGGAGCAATCCACTCCGGCCTAGTAGGGTCTATCACTGGGCGGAGGAGCCCACCGTCGACAAGCGACTGGAGCATCTCCTCGGTGATGTCCGACGGATCCCAGGGGTCCGCCTAGACAACGACGATGTCACCGGCCATGGGTGTGATGGAGGAATTAGGTGCGGCGGTGAGTTTTTTCTCTCCCTCCCACGCTCTCGCTTTTTTCTCACTTTCTCCCTAGGCTCGCTCTTCTCTCCTTCCCGGCACCCGCTGCTCTAGCGACGGCTCGACGGAGGCGGTGCTAATTCAGGCAAGTAAGACGAGGAGGAGCGAGACTCCTCGGGTATTTATGTAGGGAGGAGGCAAAACGAACGGGCGACGAAATCGGGGAGGTTTTCCCCCCGTCCGGCGTAGTTAACCACGAGCCGATTTCGCCGGCCCACGCGCCCACGTCTCCCGTATTAAATGCGAGGACAGTTACGTCCCATCCACCACGTCACGCTCGCCCACTACGGCAGCAGGCGTCGTTTCGACTCCCCATGAAACCGCCTCAAAAGGCATGCTACCCGTGCCGAGCCAATGGGGAAGATATTCCTTGCGGCCTATTCCTTTCGTATGAAGGAACCGGGCTCTGAACCTATTACGATCCAGGGGTTCGAAGGCTGGGCCCCAAAGGGTTTCGACAGCCGCCCTAGGATAACAGAGTCAGGGACGACCACGGGCGAGCCCATATGGGGCCGAGGCCCAAGCAAGCGAAACGCTTGGGACGCCCAAAGTTGTGTCCGAGACCGGAGGAAAGTCTCCAAATGGGATCCCACCATAGGGAGGCACCGAGCCACCGAGGCCCAGCGAATGGCCTCGGCACCCACTAGACACATCCTCTGGTACTCTTGGAGTGTGTCTCTGAACCGCTAGCCGTCCCCTAGCGAACGGGGTTCGGGCCTCCACTCGGACTACCCGATAACGGCTCACCGGAAGTGCCACCACTCGTGCTCACCGAGGGTAGCGAGGCACATTCCACCCCTCCTTCCGAGCAAAAAGGAAGTGTGAGGGTCGTACAAAAAGTCAGGGGAACCCCCGATGGCCTTCTCGTTTTATGCAGAGGCTAGGGGGCTCTTCCTGCAACCTTGCCGAGACCCAGCGACCCCAGCTCGCACTCAAAGGGGCTCGGCAAAACAAACCCTCCTTCCGAGCGAAAAGGAAGCGTGAGGGTCGTACAAAAAGACAGGGGAGCTCCTAACGGCCCTCTCACCCTGTGTAGAGGCTAGGGGGCTCTTCCTGCAAATACGCCGAGACCCCACAACTCGGGCTCGCGCCCAAAAGGGGGCTCAGCAGACAAACCCTCACGCGCGAGGGGCGTATAAAAAGTCAGGGGAACTCCCGATGGCCCTCTCGCTCCGCGCAGAGGCTAGGGGCTCTTCCTGCACCCTTGCCGAGACCAGAATGGGCTCAGCAAACGAACCCTCCGTCCGAATGAAAAGGATATGTGAGGGGCGGATGAAAAAGTCTGGGGACCCCCGACCGCCCTCTTGCTCCAGGCGGAGGCTCGGGGGCTCCTCTTGCACCCAAAGACCAAGACAAACGGTCCAAGCCCACGCTAGAGGTTTCATTACAAAACACGACAAATGGCACCGAGCCCATTATAGTCCAGGGGTTCGAAGGCTGCGCCTCCAAGAGGTTTCAACAGCCGCCCCAGGGCAATAGAGTCAGGGACGACTTCGGGGCGAGCCTATGAATGGCCCAGACCCGAGCGAATAGTTGCTCGGGGCGTCCTAAGTCGTGTCCAAGACTGGCAGGGAAGTATCTGAATGGGATCCCACCGTAGGGAGGCACCGAGCCACCGAGGCCCAGCGAACGGCCTCGGCACCCACTAGAGAAACCCTCTGGTACTTTTGGAGTGTGTCTCTGGACCGCTAGCCGTCCCCTAGCGAACGGGGCTCGGGCCTCCACTCGGACTACCCGATAACAGCTCACCAGAAGTGTCCACGCTCGCGCCCATCGAGGGTAGCCTGGCACATTCCACCCCTCCTTCTGAGCGAAAGGAAGCGTGAGGGTCATACCCAAAGTCAGGGGGCCCCTAACGAACCTCTCGCTTCGTGCGGAGGCTAGAGGGCTTTTTCCTGTAGCCTCGCCGAGACCCCCGCAACCCGAACTTGCGCTTATGGGTTCGGCAAATGCAATAAGAGCTACTCGCTCAAACGCGAAAATGGAGAAAGCCCCTGGAGGAGTAACTTCACTCCTCCAGGGGCTCGGGGGCTACACCCGGTGGGTGCGCTCGTGCGCACCCACCGGAACCTCAAAAAACAAACCCCAATTCCTACGGAGCAGGTATAAACCCAGCCTCGGCAAACCCTCAGGGAGAGTGCACGCACTCCCCCCGAGGCTCGGGGGCTACTGTCGGGTACCTTAGAACGGGGTACCCCAAGCAAATGTCAAATAGGTCGCTAAAGTCCCATCTAAAAAATAAAGCTAGAAGGTAAGCCGTGGGCCCCTCACCCGCCACGACCGAGCCCGCTGGGTCCTCCTCCTCCTCGCCCCGAGCCTCGAGCAGGAGGTCTCGGCATCCTGACACAAACTCCGCCTCGCGCGAGGCTCTCCAGGGAAGGCCTCGGCAGGGAACGCCGTCTCCGCCTCGCCCGAGGCTCTCCACGGAAGGCCTCGGCAGGGGGTGCATTCTCCGTATCGCGCGAGGCGTCTCGCGCAAGGCCTCGGCAAGGAGCCCGATCTCTGTCTCGCGCGAAGCCTCATTCTCCGTGTCGCTCGAGGCCGGGTCGTCCACAGCCCGTCACCCCCCGCCTCGACTGACCCTCCGGATGGCACGTCATGTCTCATTAATGCTTCAACCACTCCCGCAATCTTAGCCGGACGATGGCTCAACGCCACAGAATGGCCGACGGAACCCGAGGTCGCATCAGCGCCATACCGGCTAGGACAGGGCACGGCGGGGATTACCGGCCACTATGTCCTAACGCTGTGTCCACGATCAGCGCCATATCGGCTGGGACAGGGTACGACGGGGATTACCGGCCACTGTGTCCCAACGCTGTGCCCACGATCAGCCGCCCACTCAAGGCCTCGGCACTGTACACCAAGGTCTCGGCTATCTTAGGGTTCGCGCCTACCGAGACCCCTCGGCCTCGCGCATAGTCCGTCCACAGTGGCTTGCACGTTCACCGCCGCACCCACTCCGAGGCAGTCCCGGGGCTCCCACGATGCACAGGATCTGATGGGACGACCACGCCACCCCAGTGCTCCAAGGACGGACCACTCCGACGACCACGCCACCACAGGAATAGGCTACAGGGCCCGGACACGCCGCCTTTGTTCAGACGACACCGTATAGTGAGCTCATGTACCGTCCTTGTCCTCCCTTCAGGCTATAAAAGGAGAGGACTTGGGCCGTTTTAGAGGGAGGAAGGAGAACACCTTGTAACACACACGCGCGCACATCCCTACCGCCTGAGAACAACGCCTCAAGCGGCCCGCACGACACCTTGCCGAGACCTGGGACCAGCTCCCTCTCTCCCCTAGCTTGTAACCCCCTACTACGAGCACTTCGGTACAAGGAATACAAGATCGACCTCTCGGACTGGACGTAGGGCCTCGATTGCCTGAACCAGTATAAACCTTGTGTCTCTTTGCATCACCATCCGGAATTGAGAGCACGCAGAACAAATTCACTGGTTGGTTGAGGACCCCCCGGTCCGAAACACCGACATATGGATGGCAACGGGGATGTACCCGTCGGGTATCGTCGGAACGTTCTCTTCCCCGCTACGGAGAATTCATCCTGTTCCCGTCCCTGTTAACTGTCTCGGGTATAGATTCTTGCCCATCCCCGTACCCGTCGGGCATCGGTCGGGTAACAGATACCCACGGGTACTGCATACCCGATAAAAAAGACACTTGGGGTCGCAGCTTTGCAATCAGAGACGTTTCTTTTTCACCCGAGTATAATTGTCGGAGTCTCGGAGATACCGAGGAGAAGGAGCGAGATTGCGAGGAGGACGAGCAAAGGTGGCAGAGAGACCAAACTAAGGAAGCTTGGGGCACGAGCGCTCGTGAGGTAGGCGTGCTTGTGCTGCTGGCGGAGATGATGAGGAAAAATTGAACTAGGGTTAGTAAAACACAGAAACTATATATATATATATATATATATATATATATATATATATATATATATATATATATATGATTGTTCAGATTTAGGTCAAAATACCTATGTTGAGCTTCTTTGGGCCTAATACTCGCATGATAGCTCAAATAGTCGGGTTCCCCAACGGGTAACGGAGACGGTTAAACAGGGAACGTTGTCGCACCCGCTATACCCGTCGGGGATGGATTCTTGCCCATTTAAATACCCGCAGATAAAGATATGATCACATCCCCGTCCTCTAATGAATCAAATACCCGTCGGGTATCGAGTATCGGGCCGTTGCCATCTGTAACTGTAATCCATCCCCACAGAATTGAAGGCTGTAGAGCTGCAGCGTATTTTAAATTTTTATGGCCAACTGGCCAAAGACCATTAGCGTGCAGTACGGGTACAACTACAGCCACGCTCCAAAAGTATGGGAATCGATTGATGGAACGAGGCATAGAAAAATGTCTGAGCACGAATGCGACGGCTACTTCTCATGAGACTCGATGAACTCTCTTCTTTTTGACTGGGGACTCGCCAAAGCTGGGGAAAAAGTGAAAGATATTTGGTGGAAAATAATGGTAAAATACACACCCTCATGTTTCCTTTCCGCTACTGAGATTACTTCGGATAGAGGCGACGATAAGAAGTGAGATCTTTTTTTTTCATAATTTTATTTTACTTTTATCAGATGATGGATGGCCGTTTGGAGTGGCCCAATAGAGCGGTTTGATTGCGCTGAAGCTGGATCACATGAACATTCTCCTTCTCCAGCTTCAATACTGACAATTACTCCAAACGTGCTATTATTTTAGAGATAATTCCTTATTTGACACCAGGCAAATGACCCATTCTTTTCTTGGCACTCAATTTTTTTTCCTTCTTTATTTGACACTGATTTCAGCTTTCGTTCCTAAATTGACACTCTGTTCGATTTTCCATCAGACCACCGTTAAATTCCATGCAAAAAGACGATTTTGCCCCTGCTCCACACCCTTGTCCCTCCTCTCCTCTCCTCTCCTTCTCCCTCTACTCCACACCGGCCATCCGACGCGACGCGGCACGGGGGCCTGCATAGCTCACCGTCTCCGTCACGTTGCCGCCGCCGTTCCCAGACCCGCCGCAAGCCGACGCCGTCCCGCCGTCCAGCTGCGTACATGCCATGCCAACCACAAGCATCCTTATTAGCACTCGATCTTCCCGGCCCACCGGAGATTAAGATGCATTATCGGCTAATTAATTGCTCTTTTCGACTCCTCCCGAGACCATAAACAGTGAGGTCGACAAGACCCCAATGACTAACCAGGCAGGTGACGGTGCAGTCGCCGCACGGCCCACCGCCACCGCAGGTGGTCAGCGCGACGCGGACGGCGACCTGGAGACGCGGCGAGGGGCGGCGGAGAAGCCGACGGCGACATCGACGGCGCCACGGCACAGACGAGTGCGACAATGGCGGGCGGCGCCCCAGCCCTTCCACACCATCTGTCCTCCCCCTTTTCTCGTTATGTACCGCCACCCAGCTGCTAGCTCAGTTGGAGCAGGGCTATCTAGGACTAGTGTTGGCGCTGCCGCAGGACGAGGAGAGCAGGCAGCGACACAGTGCGAGGTAGCTCTGGAGCAGAGGGAGAGGGAGAGGGAGAGGGAGAAGGAGAGGAGAGGAGGGAGAAGGGTGTGGAGCAAGGGCAAAATCGTCCTTTTGCATGGAATTTAACGGTGGTTGGATGGAAAATCAAATAGTGTCAATTTGAGAATGAAGGTTAGAGTCAGTGTCAAATAAGAAAGGAAAAAATTTTAAGGACCAAGGAAGGAATGAGTCAATTGTCTGGTGTCAGATAAGCTCATTATTTTACCGGTGCAATCTTTCTTATCTCATTATTTTACCGGTGCAATCGCGTTGAAATGTCTTACCTCCATTTCAAATGTGTTTCCAGGAGACGTGTTATTATCTTACCTCCATTTGAAATGTCTTTTCAGGGAGTACAAGCTAATAAATAGTAGATATTTGTCTGGTAGGGGACTACAAAAATCAGGTACCAAGGCCTAGGGCCTCAGCTCCCCTTACTCGCCCTGGTCCTCTCATGGAGCTCAGGTCATTTTAGAAGATGTTTAGGGGGTGTTTGTCCCTCCTAAATTTTAGTCGCTGTTCCATCGGATGTTTGGATATATATATATATAGTATTAAATATAGACTAATTACGAAACTAATTATATAGTTTACGACTAATTTGTGAGATGAATCTTTTAAGCCTAATTAGTCCATGATTTGACAATGTTTTGCTACAATAAACATGTGCTAATGATGGATTAATTAGGCTTAAAAATTTCGTCTTGTGGAGTACCGACGGATTATGTAATTTATTTTTTTTATTAGTATCCGAACACCCCATTTAACATTCTCCCGCCACACCTTCTAAATTTTAGTAGCCGGATTCAAACACCCCCTTAGCAAAACGACTCCAGTGACAATTTTGTTATAATAATTTGTGTTAAATTTTTTAGAATAAGCTAGAAAAAAGCATGTCTTCGCGATTCCTGCTTGGTAGTATAAAAATAACTCCGACTTCTCCGAACTTCTCGATAGAAACCGTTTCGGCAATCCCAGTGTTTGTCACGGCTTCGTGGCAGGAGTCGGCGTCGTGCCAAACCGGCGCTAAGTTCTAAATGGGAAATTTAAAAACAGTCGGAGTTTTGGATCATAGTAGGTTAGTACTAACATCAAGTCAGCTTAACTTAAAAATACATTTCACAGTATAATTAAGATCGTTGTCACAAAGAATCATCATTAAATAAGCTAAAAAAAGAGAGAACAAACAAATTAACATTGTGTCAATGAACGGCTTATCAGCCATGGTATAATATTTTTTTTACAATAAAGCAGCCGCAGCCGACTTATCAGCCGCAAAAATCATCAGCCGAACAGCTTCAATCTTGTGTCAATGAACAAGAGACACAGCTGACCGTTCTTCAACATCGTCCAAGTCACAATTCTCAACGGTTTGACCATTCTCAACATCACTTGAATCATCCACACAACAAATTAAGAACGAGCGCCTGAGCACAATAACGGTTGCTTAGTTTTAACTTCCTATCTTGGATACGTTGCTCCTATATAGTAATCATCATTCGCGGACATGACTGGTGCTATTTATCACGGTACGAGTGAAGGCTGAGCATCTGTAGAATAAAAATCCGCGGGGTGGTTTTGATTTTGGTTTCCAAATTTTAATAGGCACCACTCGAAGTGACAGTGGTACGAGAGTCGTTCCGTAGACCTATCGCTAACGGAGGCACGTCCGCTAGCTAGCTAGCATACACGCACAAGGGAGGTAGTAAGAACACAGCACGCGTCGACAGCGTTTACTTTGGGATCAAGGCATCAGGCACGGACATGACATGGAGACCCAGGATTAGCATTTTGGCTGCTATGGCCGTACGGGTTAACCGGGATAGAGGGCTTGTTTCCAGGTTTCGCACCGCGAAAACGAGGCGTGCCACACGAACATGGCAAGACATGCGTGCATATCTGCATTGCTCCGTCGCCCGACTCATCGGTGGTCAATAATGCAACGTGACCAACAACTGAACTGTAGAGATGAGCACGAGTGAGAACGGAAAGAAGAAAAAACCGCACTGTGGCTCTCAAGTCTGAACCCCTGGAACTGGAAATGATTCGAGTAATGATTGGTTTGGCGATTCACATTGCAGAGCACTAGCACTAGTATCGCATCGCATCGCATCGCATCGCATCCCGCCAGCAGGCAGGGCAGGCAGCGCGCGTGTGCACCCGCTGTCAAATCCCTCGCCGATCATAGCACCACTAGCAATCCACGGATCTCACCTTTTTCATCTCTTTGCACACGTCGTGCTCGGTTGGCCGGTGGCCGCACGCCCAAGCTCATAAAATTTGCAGAGGCTGCTGCGGTCCGCGGTTTTAAGTGCCTAATATAGTGATTACCTAGTACGATTCGGCGCTCGAGTGCGCTGGCCATCGATGAGATAGAAACGTCGTCAGATATCCTCCAACCGAGCGGGCTCGATCCTTTTTTTTCATCAAGCATCCGAATCGATTGCTTTCGATTGGAATTCGCTTTTCCAAGGCTGAACCAAAGAAAGTGATCTCATACGCCATGAGTGCTTTTCTTCAACAGCAGCTGACAACACGTGGCAGTGGCGCGGAGTAAATTCATTGCGGGTTCGTTCTGTTCCTTCCCGCACAAATTTGCTACGAGTGATGCGAAATGACAGTGCCATACCATCGCCTGGCCCAGTTTAGTTGCCGAAAATTTTAGCAAAACGACACTATAGCATTTTTGTTGTTATTTAACCATTAGTGTCCAATCATAGTCTAATTATGCTTAAAAGATTCGTCTAGTGAATTTCGTCTAAACCGTGTAATTAATTTTATTTTTTTATTTATATTTAATGCTTCATGCATACGTTAAAGATTCGATGTGACATAGAATCTTAAAAAATTTAACGTTTTGGAGTGGAACTAAACAGCCCCCGGCTGCCATCCGTGATGGAAAACAGATGGAAAGAAAGTGGACAAAAGAGCATGGCAAATCGTTGAGTTACTCCACTAAAATTAGAACTAACCACACCCAACGACATGGAGAAGGATGGGGTAAATAAAGACAGGGAGAGAAAAAAAAGGATCCAAGAAATCCTCCCAGAGATCTCGAGTACGAGTAGTTTGTTTCAAAAAAAAAATCTCGAGTACGAGTAGCAAACACCTGTTGCCCCAATAATCCCATTTCCCTCACAAACAACCGCTCACTTGTATTTTACAGTTACTCCACCATTTACCATTTTACAGTTACCCCTGGCCCCCCGGAACCGGAATGAATGATGAATCCCGGCAGCAAGATCACACCACCCTGGTACTCCTCCCGTGCGCGTACCCGTGGCCAATGGCGCGGTGGCCCAGCACCACCCTCGTCGTCTCGTACACTGGCAGCTCGTCCCTGTACGCGGCGGCGCCGGCGCCGGCGTCCGGGGCAACGGCCGCGAAATTCTCGAGGTCGAAGAGGTCGGAGCTGGCGTCGCTGCTCTCCTCGTCCTCGTCGTCCTCGTCGCTGTCCATCTCCATCCGGTGGAGCAGCATCTGCTCCAGCTCCGCCACCCCGACCTGCACCCTCCGGGCGGGGACCGCGGCCGCCGCCTCGCCGTCGTCGCTGTCCAGGAACCGCACGGTCCGCTTCGGCTGGCCCCGCGTGGACGGCGTCTTGCTGAGGCAGGAGCGCGAGTAGGACGACGCCGTGGAGCACGCGGACTCCGCCGCCGCGCCACACGACGCCGACGGCGGCGTCTGCGGCGCGCGCCTGCCGTTGAAGATGGCGTTGAGGAACCCCGCGAGCCGCGCGCCCGGGGACGCCGGCTTGCGGAGGTCCCTCAGCTTGGCGCGGATGTTGGCGCCGGCCTTCTTCTTCTGCTCCGGCGCGAGCGCAGGCGCGGGCGCAGTGGCCGCGGCAGCGGCGGTGGTGGCGACGCTCGTGCGTATGGGCCGCAGGCGCCGGTGCTGCGACGACTCCGCCTCCGACGACGAGAACCCGCCGTAGCTGGAGCACTCGGAGGAGCTCGACGTGGTGGCGGCGTGCGGCCCCGGGGCCGTTGCCGCCGCCGCCCTGCTGCCGCGGTAGCTCCCCGGCAGCGACGCCTTGTAGTGGTAGCTGTAGTGCAGGTCCGGGTTCTGCTTCTTGGTCGCTGCCGCGGCGGCGGCGGGTGTTGCCCCGTCGCCGGGCTCGTCCATGGACTTGTATATGGCGTCAAGCAGCGTGGACGAGAAGGACGGCTGGTCGGCGTACCGCCTCGCCCTCCCCGGCGCCGGAGCCGCCCCCTTGTCCTTGTCCCCCCACCTCTCCATCCCAGCAGACAAACCAACCTCGTGTCCTGATGCAACACACAGACGGACACAGACTGCAAGCGGAGAGCGTTCAGTCTCAATGCAAGCCCTGTCTAGCTAGCTAGGAACCTAGGAGCAACCGGTGGTGCATGGAACAGGGGAGAACTGGAGAAGAAGAGCCCGCTTGGTGGTAGCCAGCGAGCCGAGCGTGCGCGCTGTTTGGCGAAAGGGTCGTGGAAAGCTGGGGAGGAAGGGTGAGGGGGCGAAGCGATCGGCGTGAAGATATAGCGCCATAGCGGCGGGCGGGGCGGAGGCCGGAGGGTAGCGCCGACGTGGCGACGGGGAGGTGGAAACGAAACGGGGGTGGGGTGGCGCCCGGCTAATTCGGTTTGGGCGTGCGGGTGGGGGTGATGGCTTGACGACGGGGATCTCCCTGCCGGTGGGCCCACGCGCCCCCATTCACCGTCACCACCCCCCGGTGGCGTTACCCCCACAGGATGTACCGCGCGCTGTACCCCTGTCTCCTTTGCTGCTCTCGCAGTCGCAGGCAGCAGCGGCTCACGCGCAAGCATTTCATCGGGAGGTTACTGGGTGGCTGTGCTGTGTACCACTGTGGGATAAATTCAATCGTGCCCGTTTAGACACCACGTCACGTCCCAGGTTTTTATTTTGATCCACCGTCCTGTCGTCGTGGATAGATGCTGCAGTGCACCACCAACGTGCTGCTCTGGTTTTTACTACGTCCGAGGTTTAACTCCGGTGAGCCGCGCGCGCGTACGTACGTGCCATGCATGTGCCCGCCCGGCTGGACATGCAGACCAGCGAGCCACACTAGACGAGACCTCTCAACAGTCTGCAGTTCACGAGCGTGCGTGAACAGAGGTGTTAAGTTTGCATGGTCCGGCCGGCGCCGGATTATAACGCGAGAGCACCGAGGCTTCCCCTCCCCTCTTGCTCAGACGGGTCGTGTACACCGATCAGCTAGTATGCACGTGCCACGCACGTACAGAAACGCGATGCCGATGCGCGCGCGCGTACCGCCGGAAGAGGAAAAGATAAGCACTAATTAAGCAGACTTGGAGGTAGCTGTAGCTGTAGCAGGGCCAGGGCGCTACACGATAAGCACGCCGAAATGGGGGGAGCAATATCGTTGTATCCGGACGAAACGTTGTTTTCGCGATCGATCGGTTTCTCCTCCTGTTGTTATCTAGCTAGGTGGATGAATGAATCACATGACCAAATCCGCAAATCCGTCGCTGTAAAAGTGTAATGCGTGTTACTCTTACCATCAGGACTGCCTGATCGAGCAACAAGGATCACGTGATTACCTACACCATCGATCGAAGTTTTACTGTTTATTACGTCGACCGCCACCCCGACGAACCACGCATGTCGTGTTGCGAACGAACAGGGCGGCGGCAGACGGCCCATAAACAAAAAGGCGGCGCGAACATGCAATGAATGAATACTCCTATATACTCCGTATTGGATCAAGAGGTCACGAGCAGTCGAGCATAGATAACCACGACGGATGCAGAGCATCAGTGCATCACCGTCCTCGCGCCACTGCAACGAGCCAACGATCCACGAGTGGATGAGCACGAGCAAGAGGTTCTCCGATCCTCTTAACAAATCCGGCCAAATCCGTCTTTATTGACGGGATTAGCGGCCGCATGTGTCGCAGGACACGGGGGCCCCGGCGCACAGGGCAGGCGGCAGCGGCGTCACTGTCCTTGGCTCGTGTTATTATTGCTTTGCAATTGTTGCAATTGCAACTGCGACGACGATTGCAATTGCAACAGCGGGACCATCACGTCCGGTTCCCGGGCGTGGCCTGCTGGTGATCGACGGCCTCCCAGGCTCCCCTGTCTCTCCGTCGACGGAAAGGGATCGATCGATCTTGATGGCGGCAGGGGAATGTCTTCCGGCCCGCCATGTTTTTTCCCCATCCCGCCTACGTTGCTTTCGTGTATAGTGCCCTTTGTTTCTATTTCTGCGGCTTTAGCCTGAGGCTTGTTTTTGTTTCGGTGCATGATCATTCACTGCACTGCACGCAGCAGCTCCGTCGATGGGTCATCACTGGCGCTCGATGGCGCCCGGCCTGAGACATGCCACGAGGGGGTGAGCGTGACGGCGACGAGTGTCCCGTTCGTTTGGGATTGTTTAGCTTATAAGCCATGGCTGAAAATATTATTGGCTGGTTTGAATTGAGAAAAAAATACTGTTCGTTGGTTAATAAATCATGACTTATAAGTACGACCGAGCCAAAAGCCTAGAGGTTGGGAGCACGAGGCCGGATGCACTACACCGCCTCGTCATCAATCAATATTGTAAGACCCAGGCAGGCATGTATAGTACTCTACTGCCAAGCCCATGACCGGCCAGCCCTCGAAAGCAACCTCTTCTGTGTGTGAAGAAGATTTTTAAGCATGCACCGATCGAATCTCGTTATCGCGCAGACGCACGCCCACATTGATTAATCAATGTAGTACTCCTATGTCCGCAACCGGAATTCATGGCAGTTTTCCGAGACACACTGAACGAATCTCATCAAACTCTCCCCATACTACATGGCCATCGCATGGACCAATAACCAACCAAACAAACAAAATCTGCACTGCTAGATCCGTCCGTGTGCGTGCACACACCACACCGACCGGTTCCCGTTCCCGTTCCCAACAGTCGCGCGCGCCCGCCGCGCATGATCAATGATCACGAGCTAGTAGCCCGGCCGGCCGCGACAGGGACGCGAATAGACTAGACGGCGCGCCTGCCTCCGCCGCGCTGCCCGGCGTCGCTGTCGACCGCGGACAATCTCGCCGTCGCCGTCCCCTCACCCGGCCGGCGCGCCCCAGCTGCAGGGCCCTGACAAACATACCAACCTGCCGCGACCGCGTCGCGCACCGGCGTAGGGGCCGGGGGCCGCCCATCCCATCCGTTCAATGCAATGCAATGCAAGTCCAAGAGCGGGCGGGCTGGGGCCGGTGCCGTGATGATGATCCAGCACCCAGCTGCTGTTGGTTGACGCGACAACCGGGGGAGCCCGAAAACGATCAGACTGTTTGGTTTGGTTTGGTTGACTGGTTCGTATCTATGTTGATTTGTGAAGAAGTACTGCTAGCTGGTTTGTGTAAGAAAAACATATTATTCTGGCTGAAAATTTACGATCGTTTACGACAAGCCACACCTAAACGAACCGGCCCGGTTCTCCGATCGATCCCGGCCGGGACGACACGAGTGATGGGCGGGCGCCAGGCCAGCCATCGATTATCGCTTCCTGATCTGGGAGACAATGGAGGTTGAGTAGGTTGCCTCTCGCCTTTGCTCTTCCCCTGGACACGCCACGAGTGGTCTGCGTCGCCACACATATGCCTCCTACTCCTATGCCATACCATATGGCGGGCGGTACTAATCGCCGAACACCACTACACCAGGCAGCGCCGCAGCGCTTTCGGAGTGATGGAGGTGCTGCCTGCCTGCCTGTGAAGCGCATCGGGTGATTGGACGTGTTGGTGGGTGCGATCGGTTCGATCAGTCAGGTCGTGCGCGCGCGCGTGGGTGCGGCCTACAGGAACTCACTTGGCGAGTGTGTGTATGAGTCATGGCACGCCATATGCATGGCGTGGGTGCGTGTTGGATCATGAGTCGTTGACATTTCTGGTTGCCTGGTTTGATCTGTCCGGGCTACCTCAGGGTTTCAGGTTGCTGTGTGTGCGCATGCATGGCGGCTGGCGCCTCTGTAGTCTGTAGTCCTGTTCTCTTGCTCCGTCTTTGCATGTGCAACAAGGCACGGCTTTTCACACCGCCACGCCGCTCTTTTTGTTTTTACGTGGACAAACAAAGGAGACAATCAGGCCTCGCTCATTTGTTTTCTTCGTCCATTCATCGGGCCTGCACTGTGTACTGTACTGTAATTTGCAGCTACGTACTCCTACTCCATGCATACAGTCTGTTTGGTTGGGTAGCCAACTCTTGGCCTGGTCTGTTGAAGCTAACTTAGGGGGTGTTTCGTTCCCTGTTCTTAGGCTTTAGCCAGGCCAAAGATGGCCTCCGTACACACGCTGGCCTGGCTCGGAAAGAACGGATCGGCGATCCGTTTTCCTGGGGCCAGGCTTGGCTAAGCCTCGGTCGAAGTCTCCTCACCGCCCGCTCCTCCGACGCTCGTCCCACCGCAGCTACTTCGCCGGCGTGTCGGCTCCTCCTCGGGCGCTGCTCCTCCTCCGGCACTTCTCCCACCGCATCTGGCCACGATGGCTGCGGTCACCGTCTCCATCTCCGACAGCTGTTGCCGCGCGACGGGGTGGATCCCGTGAGGCAGCAGGCCGCCGCCACTCCCGGCAACGCCGCCGGGCGCCTGGGTGAGGTCGAGGGTGATGGTGGGGAACGGCGCGGAGGCGGAGAGCGTGGCCGGAATCGCGGGGATGTGGGCCCCGAATTCCCCTCCGCGAGCCCGCGGGGACCGTGGTGCCGCTGCTCGAGCCGCCGGCCGGGTACGTGTACCGCGACCCCGAGACGGGGCTGTCGTACACCGACCTCCTGGACCAGATGCTCGACGTGGTGGTGGCGGCCATGTGCCGCGCGAGCCACGGCGGCGTCGGGCTGGTGCTGGCAGAGACCGGGTGGCCAACGGCGGGTGACCTGGACCAGTTCGGCGCCGACGTGCGGAACACGCACACGTACAACCGGAACCTGGCGCGGCACCGGGTCCATCATCGGCTGGTTGACTGGTTGTCGGCGAGGAGGGAGAGGACGACGCTGCAGTGGCCATGGCGACGGCGGAGGTGACCGTGACATGTTGGATGGCATGCCTCAACGAGGTAACCTTACCTGAATGGGGGTGAGGTGACTGTATTCGAGCTATCCAGGTAACCTAACATGATGGTGGGGAGCTCTTGTATTGGGAGAGCCAGGCTTGTGTTGCCCTGGATTAGTTGGCTAGCCCGGTTTGTCTAAGGTGGTGTTTGGACTCCGTGACTAAAATTTAGGAGAGATATCAGGAGAATGTTACATGGAGTGTTCAGATACTAATAAAAAACAAATTATATAATCCGTCAGTACTCCACGAGATGATTTTTTAAGTCTAACTAATCCGGCATTAGCACATGTTTACCATAGCACCACATTGTTAATTCATGGACTAATTATGTTTAAAAGATTCATCTCGTAAATTAGTTATAAACTATGCAATTAGTTTCATAATTAGTCTATATTTAATATTTCGTATATGTGTCAAACATTTCAATGAAACATCGTAAATTAGGAGGGGCAACAAACACAACCTAAGACGCGAACCAAACAGACGCGCAGTAGTTCAGACCAAAGACAAAAGAAGACACGACCTGAGTTCATATCTGCGCTCTGAAGAATGCCTGAACATTTGGTACTGATTACTACTCCTAGTAGTTGTTCATAACGCTAGCAAACCTAGTAGTATGCTACTATGGATCTACGAGCAAGCAACGAAACGCCTGCTACCAGCAGCTCAATGAGTGCTACAGTTCCCGCGTACCCTCAACATAATAGGAAGCTACAGCGTCGTGTCAGACAACGCGCGTGTTGGCGAGCCACTCGGCTGCTAGTTCTGGCTTGCGCGGTCCTGGGACCCCCCTCGTGTGCGGCGATCGGTTGGCCTGGCCAGGGCCAGGCGGCCAGGCCATCCTGCCGAGTGTGCCGAGGCAAAGCGAAAAAGCGGAGGCGGCCACCGGCAGCGGCTGCTGGGACGTCACGTTGTGCCTGGCGCGTCGCGGCGTTGTCGCAGGCCGAAGGGATCGCTCTCGCCCCCCACATCTCGGCCAGCCGTCGCGGTGCGCGGCAAAGCGCGCGCGCGAGGGAGCCCGCGGCAGGCTTTGGCTTTCCGCGCGGTCGGCCAGCGCCGCGGCAGCCGCATCAGAGGCGCAGCTGATGGAGCCCGAGATCTATCGCTGCTCCTGCTGCCGCCCTGCTGGCTGCTGTGTGCGTGTGTGGATCAGTGTGGATCGGGCGAGTCACGACGCCCTCTGCCTGGCAGCTTCCGTTGCACGGGCGGCGAATGCGAACCCTCGCGGGCAGATCGTGGCTGTCTGGAATAATTTGTTCTCTTTCGCGCCTGGCCTGGCCTGTCTTGTGACGCACGCACACGCACGCCTTGGCCGCGACCGAAAGCGGATGCCCGTGTGCCGTGCACCGCTGGCTTCCGGGATTAACAACTAGGACTAGTGGTAAAGAGGTTGGAAAAGGAGTGGGATTTGGAAGGGGCGCACCGCGCGCGCGCGCACGCATGGGGGGTGTTAGGGGAAAGATGGTGGCTTTGGAGACGTAGTGTCCCTGTCGCCAGATTGATCCCCAAGGCCAGGCCTCTCTTTTGTTTTGCCGCTCTTTGGAGAACCTAGCGAGCTTTAGGCCTCTAGCTCTAGGGTGGTCCATGTGCACGGAGAGGACTATGACTAGGGTTGTTGTTGCCTTGTTCTGGGTTGCTTCTCTGTTCTGCTCGATCGGCCATATTTTTCTGCTATGATTAGGCTTAGGTCACGTCCGTATAGCAGGGAGGTTGTGCTTACCATGGCGGCTACTGCTAGTTGCCCGAGTTCGGTCGATGTCAGTGGTAAGTTCGCATGGAAATCGATCCAAACAGTCCAAGCTCTCAGATCTTTGGAAGAGAACAACTGAGCCGGCTCTGAAGCGCACGTAATTAGATAGTGCTACGGCAAGAAATCAACGGTCCATGTCGCCTTCGTCAGTCATATAGTAGGAGAAAGTAGAGAGAGTGGACAGTGATCGATGACATAGCTAGGAGTCCTACTCAAAACGGTGCAGCTCTCGCAAGTCGCATGACCCTGATAATGCTCCATTAACTGAGATACTCGTCCTGTTCGCTTTGTTTATAAGTCGTATTTTTTCATCAAACGAACAATATTTTTCTCTCACGACAAATCAGTCCACGGTACTTTCAGCCATGACATCCTGTCCATCGCAGGTGTCACAGAGATCAAATTCCACACAGCACTGGTTCCGATCCATTCCATGCCGTTTCAGATCATAAGAAAACAACTGGCGTGAACGAACGAAAACAACTGGCGTGAACGAACACGGACAGTCCATGAAACCGCGGAAAAAGATGCCCATTAGACTGTCTCCAACGAGAAAGACCCGTTCCAAAGATCCATTCCGGAATTTGGGTGACGCACAGTGAATGAGTGTGATACCCAAATTCCTCCGTTTTCAACGGCGAAGGCAAATATCTTCGGTCCTCTCTCCCACGCGGGCATGGCGACGGCGACGACGTGGGGCGATGGCACGCTCTGGCGCTGGCGCGGCGCCCGGATCCGGCCCCCCTCCCTCTCCTTCTTCCCCGAGCCCGGCGGAGCTCGCGCCCGCGTCCGGCCCCCCTCCCTCTCCTTCTCCTTCGCGCCCACGGTTCGGTGGAGCTCGCGTCCGGCGGAGGTCGCGCCTGGCCGAGCTCGCGCCCGCGCCGGCGGATCTCGCGCCCGCGGCTCGGCGGAGCTCGCCCCCGCGGCCCGCCCCCCCCCCCCTCCCTCTCCTTCTTCTTCCCCGAGCCCGGCGGAGCTCGCGCCCGCGTCCGGCCCCCCTCCCTCTCCTTCTTCTTCCCCGAGCCCGGCGGAGCTCGCGCCCGCGTCCGGCCCCCCTCCCTCTCCTTCTTCTTCCCCGAGCCCGGCGGAGCTCGCGCCCGCGTCCGGCCCCCCTCCCTCTCCTTCTCCTTCTTCGCACCCGCGGCTCGGCGGAGCTCGCGTCCGGCGGAGCTCGCCCCCGCGGCCCGGCCGAGCTCGCGCCCGCGCCGGCGGATCTCGCGCCCGCGGCTCGGCGGAGCTCGCGCCCGGCGGAGCTCTTACGTCATCTTGCCCCGACGGCCGCGCCCTGCCCCGACGGCTCCCACCATTTGCGTCGTCTCTCTTCGAAACGCATATTTGCCTTACCAATCGCAGATGACCCAGAATGGGTAGCAGGTTTCGGTCCTCCGTTGGAGGAGTGTTTTGGTACCAAAAACACTATGCCGAACGCATTTTTGCGTTTAGGTCGTTCGTTGGAGACAGTCTTATATTGCTGCGGAAAGGTCGCGAGGATGGATCGATCGACCGTCTCTCCCTTCTCCCACCAAAAGGGCGCATTATGCTGCTGTGACGAGATCGCCGGCCTGAATATCGACCCAGGTCTTGTCTCCTGATACGATCAGAGATTCCTTCCTTCCACACGCATGCTGTTTTCACCCCCCACGTCCACGCAGACAGGATGGCTAGCTAGCTATCTCAATAGTGCAGAGCAGCCGTGCAGGTGCTAGTAGTTGACGGCAACGACGACTCATGATCGATGCCTCCAAGTTGTTTCAGTGCGTGCGGTGATTGCGACTGGATTATTGCTGGCCTAGTGGACACTCAAATCGGCTCCAGTTTTTTCTTGCTCATTAGGATGGATCGATGGTGCAGTGCTAGTGCTACAAGATACATCTGTTCAACTTTTCCCTACGATTCGATAGATTACTGCTCGGATATAGGAATACAATCAGTAGATATAAGTAGTTGGTCTAGCTGCGCGTGTGCAGTCATCTGAAAATTCAGCCGCGTCATTGTCCCAAGAGAAACCACAGGGCAGGTAATATTCTGCCTGAATTTATATCAGTTGCCAAACCAAGTTAGCATCGAATTTCCAAATCAGGAGTTCTTACTCGTATCTTGGTTTGGTGCAGACTTTCACGAAAGGTAGTACTCCTATTTGCTGAGAGATCAATCAGTTTGGTGCGTCACATGAACATGATGGACCAGCACTGCATCCCGTGGAATAATTTTCACCTACATGCTCGCGTGCTTTTTGGCCCCGCTTTGCTGAAAAAACAAGCCGAAACACTGTTTCGGTTGATTTATTGTAAGAGAAAAATATTGTTTCGACTGAAAAAACAAGCTAAAAAAGTACATATTATATAAGAGAAACGAACAGAGCCAGTCTGCAAAGGTTTCGATCCACAAAGCTTCGTCATTCACACACGAAGCCCCTGCTCTGCTGGCGCGCCAATCCGGTCGAATGAAGCTACGTACTCCAGTAGTAGTAGAAGCCACGGCATAAAAAGCTGTTCTGATCACATTAATCTATTGGATCATCAAATGGTCCCTGGCACAAACACGATAGATTATCGACCAGACAAGACAGTACAGGACAGGACAGTTTTAGTTAGCTGTAAAATGTGACCGTATACAAGCTTTTGGTAAACAGGCAACGTGAATGGAGAATATATGGTTACGAGCGTGCCACCCACATGCATGACTCCGTGGTTAACGGGTTGCATTGCATGCATGTGAGCTCTCCGTAAAATCTTGCAACAAAATGTAAAACTCGCACGGCTTGTCCTAGGCATTTTATTGCAGGCAGTACGGGGGGTCACAGATCACCACCACCTTTGGGCATCATTCCTGTCTGTCTTCAGAGTCTTATCCGGTTTTCTGAAACTACACCAAGGTTGCATTACTCGACATCGCTGACAGATGCTGTCTTCAGTAATAACTAGTACTAATAACCATAAAACATTGTGTTACGAGAAAACTGAATCATGAGCAAAATTCACTGCCGGTGCCTGAACTTGGCCGACAGTATCATCCAGATCCCTAAACTTCTAAAGTGATATATGTAGGTTCCTAAACTTGGCAGATTGTGTCATCCAGGTCTCTAAACTTTCATGGTGATTACCGTAGGTCCCTAAACTTGGTTGGCCGTCGGATGCGCCGACTACTGAAGCATTATTATTACCTATTGTATTAAAAGTTTTCTCTATTAAAAGTTACTTCTAATTTTAGTATTATTTTAAAAGTTTTAATAGTAGTATTATAGAAGTAACTTTTTTCTATTATTAATACTACAATATTATTATTAAAACTTTTAATACTATAATATTATTATTAAAAATTCTAATACTATAATACTACTATTAAAAGTAATAGTATTATAGTATTAATAATAGAGAAAAGTTACTTCTATAATACTACTATTAAAACTTTTAAAATAATACTAAAATTAGAAATAACTTTTAATAGAAAAAACTTTTAATACTATAGGAATTTGAATACTATTAATGATACATAAATACTAAATTAATTTTAATAGTTTCTATTTTAGTTTAAACCTAATATTTTTGTTGTTGTAAATTATTTTAATACTTTAATTTATTTTTTTGCTGATGTAAATTATTTTATATAATGTATATTTTCAAGATAAATATTATATAAATAATGATTGATTAATTGACACATGTTGGATCCACGTCTAACGTACCATCAGCGTGCCACGCCAGCTTATAGAGTAGGTTAGACCACATTCGGACAGGGATGATACCGCTTGCCTAGTTTAGAAACCTTTGGTGATCACCTTGAAAGTTCAGGGATCGGGATGACACCGCTAGCCAAGTTTAGGGACCTACGGTGATCACCCTAAAAGTTGAGTGACCTAGATAACACCGTCTGTCAAGTTTAGAGACCTACAGATATCACTTTAGAAGTTCAAGGACCGACGGTGAATTTTGCTCCTGAATCATCGTCAGGTGGATTGGATTGCAGAGGCAAACATGGAAAATTTTGCAGTTGATCAACAGTTTCAGACAGAGACAGGATCAATCCCATGGCCGTATCGGACCACTGCCGCTAAATTTGGCGAAACCATGCAGCGTTTTTGTCGTCGTCCGCCCCGCTCTCGCCAAGCGCGAGCAGGTGCACGAGCGTGCTGGCTTCTTGCTGCCGTGGCCCGTGGCTTGGTCCCAACGCCAGAGGATACTGATACTGATTCCTTCCATTCTATGGGTCACCACTGACCACCGCCCCGGCCGGCCACACGGTTTGGTTTCGAGATCAGCGAAAGCGAAAAGACTAGCAGGCATGAGGCATGCAATGCATCCTAAAGAAAGAGCGCCGGGCATGCATGCCGGTTGCCGGAGGCAGCGGCAGAGGCGACAGACATGGGAACGGACAGCAGCAGGTACAGCAGTGAGGCGGATGGTTTGGCCGCTGGCTCGGATAGGGTAGGTCTGTAGGAGTAGGACCACCGGCGCCGAGGGCACGGCTGTGGCGATCCCGAGACGAGGAGGAGCATGGCAGGCGAACATGCATGGCGGGCGCACCCCGAGCGAGAGAGCTCGGCCGACCACTGATCGTCTGAGAGGAGATGGATGGAAAAAGGGAGCGGGCACGCCAGTCGCTACCGGCGCCTCTTTTGCTTCTTTCGATCAATGCATGCCCCGCCTGGCCGCCTCCCCGCCTCGGCGTTCGGTGATCCTTGCTTTCTTCCTCGCCGCCCTTTTCCTTTTTCTGCTTTCCGCCCTTCCGGCAGCCTATCCTGTATTATGTTCTGACGAGGTTCACACGCGCGCGCCTCTGCCTCCGTAACAGCACGAGGGGAGATGCCTGCTGCCTGCTGCCTGCTGCCGGTCGCTTACTCGCCTCTTCTCTCAGCATGCCTGATCTGATGATCATCATGCCAGCTTGCCATGAAGTAGTAATTCGCTTCTTCCGAGTTCAGACGCACTCAGCTCAACGCGATCTGAATTTTTGCATTCAGGGGTTCAGACGGATGACTGACGACATGCATATCCGATACATGCAGCATTCAGCTAGCCTTGTATAGGCGAGACATGCTCGTCTTTACAGGTCCCTGCCAATGATCGCCTCGTGCTGGCGTGCTGCCAAGTGCCGACGCTGGCGCGTCATGCTGTGACTGTCATGTGCCCAAAGGAGGCTCAAGACCGAGAAGCCAAAAGGAAAACCGATCGGCTGAAGAGCATGCAGCAGATCCGAGGAACCAGAGCATAACAACATCATTGGCATCAAAATGTGTGTGATCGATGTTGGATTGCGCATGGTAGCTTTCTCTCTTTACCTTCTTCTCACCTTTTTACTGCACCACCTCCGCCATAAAATAAATTAATTTCGAAAATGGCTTACAGTCAAACTATTTTAAATTTAACTAACTTTATTTATAGAAAAGAGTAATAAAACTTATGACACTAAATAAATATATTATGAAAATATATCTACACTATTACCACAGTCCATCTTTAATGTCTCATTATGTGTCGTTATAAGCCGTTTTAGCGATTTATAGTTGGTCGTCATATATCTACGCTGACTCTTCCTATGTGTTGATGATACATAGTGACGTCTTTATAAATCTATAGCGTCAGACCACTTATACCTACCGATGTCGAAGGCTATATAGTGGATATACCGATAGATAGTTTGACGTCTATTATAAACTTATATCATCCCAAGGTCTCACAATATCTTTACTATTACTAATTGGAGGCCCTAACGGAGTCTCCATGTTAATTCTCACTAGACGCGCTAGAAAAAAAAGATAAATATTTAAAATTCTCACATTAATCAGAGACATCTAGCCATCAAATCTAAAGACTAGCAATCGTAACCGTTAGATCTATTTTATTTTCTAGAAAATTACCCACCTATGCTATTGTCATAGATAAAAATAAGGAAAAAATGATAAATCCATGTGGGGGATATACCCCCGAGTACCACAAGATAGTACATGGGCCGCACCATCCGAGGTGGCCCGGCCCGTAAGATCAAGGCGTGCACATCAAGATTACAAGTTGTACTAGATATTGTAATAGTATCAAATTGGATACTTTACTTGTAACCTTGTCTCTTCGAAGTATATAAGGAGAGACAAGGGTCCCCTAGAGGACAGGTTAATCTGTACACATCTCAATACAATACACCAAAGACACAGGACGTAGGGTATTACGTCGACCAGACGGCCCGAACCTGTCTAAATCGCTGTCTCTGCGCCTTGTGTCACCATCTGGTTCCTAATTACACACACTGTCTACCGACAATCTACCACCACGGGCACCCCTCTCGGTGGACTGCCGACCATATTTCGTCGACAGTGGCGCGCCAGGTAGGGGCTGTGCGTGCTGATCCATGGCGAACCAGATGGACCTCAAGATCATCAACATAGTCCGCGAGAATTCGTCAGATCGCGGCAACAACCATCGACGACCTGCGAGCGTCGTCCCACGACGATATCCGACGGCGGCGCTCTTCCTGTCGTGGGATTGTGGCGTCTCCAGGCAACTTGTCGTGGGATCAACAGGTGGCCTCCACGATCGGCATTACGGGCGGTGCTGGTCATTACGTGCATCATCACCAGAAGGATCAGAGGCCACATCAACAGGTGATAGGCCTTGATCGGACATCGCGAGCGGTGCTGGTCATTACGTGCATCATCACCAGAAGGATCAGAGGCCACATCAACGATCGAACCATGCCCATGCAACCAAGGAAGCATATACGTGGTATACAGGGCCATGCATCAATGGAGTGCGTATACATGTATATGTCACCGTTTTCTTGCATAGCATCTGATGCTTCGTACAAGACCATGCATGCAAGCCAATTTGCACGTATGCATGCACCATACAGGCAAGACGATTAATCAACCAGCTAGCAATCAAGAGCACATGTGCATCTACAAGATCCAACCGGCTATGGAATCAATCTGCTACGACGACAACTCGGCAACTTCCGTTGCGGACCGACGTGTCGATCCGGTCGTCGTTCCGAGAAACTCTTGGTGACGGAATCCATCCACAAACGGCGGTAAAAACTCTGGAAGATCTAAAGCACAACTTCATTGAGGTCGACTTCATGGGTACGTGAGGCACGTACGGCGCCATGCGGCGGCTTGCCTGCCTCTGCACGGGCACTGCCGCATCAGTCTACCTTCAGCAGGCAAGCAAGCTATTGAGCAATCCAAATCCAAGATGTACACGTCCCAGGGTGCGTACGTTTCCATCTGTTAACAAGAAAGCAGCGAAGAGTCCATATACAAGCGACGCTCTATGTACCTCTACGACAGCACCACACGGATTGACATCGCCAAGATCCGAACCACGTCCGACTCCAACTCAGACACGACGGGGGCTTCGGCTTCCGCGCTGATTGCCTCTGCTACGACAAGAGTCCGACATGACCCAATCCGACATGCAAGCAATCAGGAGTTGTATGTATTCATACATGAACGCTTGCATGTACGTGCATCTACAGCACCATGTATACGAAGACCATGGATCATACAAGCAAGCCGTCTTTATCCAAGTCTCTCCACCAGCGGACGTCGAGGCCATGCGCTTCGCCCTAGGAACACAGTTCTACTTCGACGCTTTTTGACTTCGACACCAACGGGATCGACGCCGACAACTTCAACCCGTGCTCTGGACTTCGTCAAGCTACGCCACGACTCCGCACGTTGCTGAGCTCCGACCACCGAACTGATCGAGCAGCCACGTCGACCACGGACCACGTCGATCACGTCTCGAGCGGCTCCGCCGAGCTCCGACCACATCGACCACGTCGACCACGTCCCGAGCTCCGCCGAGCTCCGACCACCTCGACCACCAGACCACGTCGCAATGATGATCGCCGCGAAGAACGGCGCTACGACAACCGCGACCACCGTCATGACGGCGGGTCGGAAAGCTCGAGGACCGAACAACTTTATCACCGCCGACCAGATTTCTATCCAAAGATAAGTACACTTCTAATATTTATATCTAATATAATTTTCATTACGACGTTTCTCCACAACGTCCTAGATGATTATTCTTCAAATAGCGTTTGTCCATGTATACCATCTTAAATATATCATACAGCTATACTTAATGCAAATCCTCGACCAGTCATGTTGACGCTCGATGCCTCCAGAGACGGCTTTGTCTCCGGCTCCTCCCTACACGTGCACGAGCGTCTGCCCTCTACGTTATGGGTGGTCGGCAACGGTTTCTTAGTGACGCTTTGTTCTTCCTACACGTGCACGGGCTCCGCGCCCCGCGTTATGGTTAACAGGCTAGCTAAGATTGGAGACTCAGCTATATACTAACTGGTCGGACGGTCTATATTAAGTATAAACACAAACTTCATATTAACACTGATGTTTACAAAGCACCAACTGCTTTATCATATCATGCTCATTTGCAAATGACTGCTGAGCGTTGTTTCTTCACCGCTGATTTTTTTCTCCATAATTTATTATTTTGTACATCATGTACTGTCATTCTACATATTTATATTGCAGTAATTTCGAGCTATGCTTGGGGACTTCATCGTTCTCACCCCACGCTGTGCTTGGGGACTGCCCCGACCACAGCCCGGGGACTGTTCTCCTCGGCTACATGTGACTTAAACTCACATACAGTTGAGAGGCATTTATTTTCTTTGACCTTGCTACAAGGCTCATACTTCGCCTTCCAGCAAGCTCGGGGAACCTTTCAGCATCATACTTTATTACACCTCACACTCCGACCGCGAGTCAAACCAGGGCCGTACAAACCTTTCAGGATGACGTGTCGACTAAACCGGTACAACTAAACAGAACGCCAACACGTTCTAACTTAGTTACACCAACATGATATCCGAGCTTAAACACGTTTTCTACAAAAACAAACAAGCTTATATACAGTTACGTTATTACAAGCTTGCCTGAAAAGGTCCAAGTTTACAATAACACAACTACATCTTCTTCTACAGCTATAGCCTACACTATTGGCTGGTCGGGGCACGCGGCGCTTGCTGCTCGCTGGGCCTGACATCGTGCTCGAGTCTCGGGGACTCTGGCATTGATCGAGCGGAAGAAGATGGCCCCGTCGATGTCTGGCTGGTCGAGACCGCAGGCTTCACCGATTGGCTTGAAGATGACGGCGCTCCCAGCTGACTTGTTGATGGCGTTCCTTGTACGGGTGCTGTCGCACCTCCACACAGGTTAATATCGTCAATTATTTTCGCCGACAAGTCCAGCTAGGTCATCCGTAGCTCCTCGGCCTTGTTTGGATCTACCTCCTTCGGGTATCCAGCCTCCAGGCGCTTGAGGCCTATGGTTTTTTGCCACACTTTTTGTGCTCGGGGACTGTTCCGACCACTCTCGTGCTCGGGACTGTCTCGACCGCCTTTGTGCTCGGGGACTGCCTCGATCACTCTCCGACCACAGCTCGGGGACTTTGCGTCTCAACTACATGCGACTGGCGACTCGCATACAATTGGGATATTTTTTCTCCTTTAGACCTTGCTACAAGGCTCATACCTCGCATTCCAGCAAGCTCGGGGACTACAACAACCGCCTGGCTACCTACGACAACAACAGCCTACAACAACAGCCTTACGAGCTCGACGTTACGGCGACAACAACCGTCCGGCTACCTGCGACGGGACTTCACCTCTCAAGCATCCAGCTCCGACTCGCCTGGATTTTGGCTGGGACCAACACCAGGAAGCAAGTCGGCGAGAAGCCAGGCGACCTCAGCTGCAGCAAATTTTATCAGATCCGATCTTAAAACTAGCGACGAGATCGGACTCTGTCCCACGCGTATCTCGTGTTGGCGAATACGAAGTCAAAGCTTCAGCCACGGCATGCATCAATGACGAGACTTGAAAGCAGCGTTATGACATCACGTCAAGATCTACACCACCATGCAAGCTAATTATAACCTCCATGTATGTCAGACAAGCAAGCAAGGTCACGCTCGATTAGGAGCCCGCGGCCGCGATGCTCTCGCTCTCGCTCAACACTACGCCTCCGTCGGGTCACCTGGCTGTGCATGAGCGCGTGCAGCCCCATGGCAAGAAGGTCGTGTCCGAGGCATACAGCGCCATTGTCGACATGGTAGCCCGGCTCGGGATTGCCGCGGGTGCACGGGATTGCGTGGTAGAGAGAGCCGGACTCTAGTCGGATAAGAGCCGATCAGGGATTGCGTGGTAGAGAGAGTCGGACTCTAGTCGGATAAGAGCCGATCAGCAAGCAAGCAAATTATGCGGGGCTTACGTCACCATGACGTGAACATGATCCAAGCAATCTAGCCAAAAGTGATCGACGTATTAATATTGGTTTCTGCACATGCGTGCTTACGCATGCACCGGTCACACCTGCAAAAATCCTCGTGACTTGTCTCTAACATGGGATCGACTATGCGGTTTCGCCTATGACTCCGCGCACCCGTTCGACTGCGTCAAGCCGCCCGAGCCGCCGAGCGAGCCGCAGAAGGACGACGTCGTCCGGACTACTTACTCCGACTACCCGACGCATCGCAATGATGACCACCGTCATGATGACAACTCTCCGACCACAGCTCGGGGACTTCGTCGCTCGCCCCTCAACCTATGCTCGGGGACTGCCTCGACAACTCTCCGACCACGGCTCGGGGACTTCGTCGCTCGCCCCTCGACCTGTGCTCGGGAAATGCCTCGATCACTCTCCGACCACGGCTTGGGGACTTCGTCGCTCGCTCCTCGACCTGTGCTCGGGGACTGCCTCGATCACTCTCCGACCACGGCTCGGGGACTTCGTCGCTCGCTCCTCGACCTGTGCTCGGGGACTGCCTCGACCACTCTCCGACCACGGCTCGGGGACTTTGCGTCTCGACTACATGTGACTGGCAACTCGCATACAGTTGGAATATTTTTTCTAACTTAGACCTTGCTATAAGGCTCATACCTCGCCTTCCAGCAAGCTCGGGGACTACATCGGTACGATGCACCTGCCGGTGCATCTCGTATCGCCTGTACGACGATTGGATTCTCAACTTAACTGGGAATTCTTTTTTAGACCCTGGCACCACGTGCCTACGTCATCTACTACCAGGCTCAGGGACTAAGTGGGCACACTTCACCTTGCGGTGAATGTGTTTGTTTTTCGACCCCTACGCCTCTGATGATCAAGGACGCTACGCTTCAAGACGCACCTACATTTTTTTTCAGAAATACAAGTGGGCACACTTCCCAGGACGGAAATCTTTTTATTTCTTCTTAAGAGCACCATACATTCTTCGGACAACCTACTTCTCTGGCGACAACGGTGGTCGGAGATGTCAAGAACTCAAGCCTCACTGTTCGGAGAAGGTTAAAATGACGTGTCACATCAGAATACATGGCGCTCGGGGACTAGCTGTGGGGGATATACCCCGGGTAGCACAAGATAGTACATGGGCCGCACCATCCGAGGTGGCCCGGCCCGTAAGATCAAGGCATGCACATCAAGATTACAAGTTGTACTAGATATTGTAATAGTACTAAATTGGATACTTTACTTGTAACCTTGTCTCTTCGGAGTATATAAGGAGAGACAAGGGTCCCCTAGAGGACAGGTTAATCTGTATACATCTCAATACAATACACCAAAGACACAGGACGTAGGGTATTACGTCGACCAGACGGCCCGAACCTGTCTAAATCGCTGTCTCTGCGCCTTGTGTCACCATCTGGTTCCTGATTACACGCACCGTCTACCGACAATCTACCACCACGGGCACCTTCCTCGGTGGACTGCCGACCATATTTCGTCGACAATCCATGATTTTAAAATCTATGTAATGCACACGTCACGTCCCTGCCACCGTCCCATCAGGCCTGGCTTCGGCTGGTGACCCGTCTTGCTATATCTCAATGCTCAATTCCATCTAACAAATAATATGTTCCCTATGATGTAATATATTAACGACAAAATCTTCAGCTACATAAATAAAAAAATAAAAAGTGTGCATGAGGTAGAGATATAAATCCGTATATTTTTATTACTTATTACTAGAAAAACGCCCCACGCGTTGTTGTGGGAATCGCTGATAAAATTATACTACTTATATTTACTAATACGATTGAATAAATATCATATAATACATGTTAGTTGATGATTTTTAGCATTTTGACGTAGATAACTAAATATATGATAGTAAATGATGTAGTTTGCTAATGTGAATAGCTTGAATAAAGATATAATGACATGTGTTAATTGGATGTGTTAGTGGATACTGATGTGGATACTTTACATGGCGAGATAGTTGAACATACTAATGGGATGCTCTAGTGGATGCTGATGTGGACACTTTATTTGCATGGCAAGATGTGAATAGCTTGAATGAAGACATAAAGACATGTGTTAGTTGGATGTGTTAGTGGATGCTGATGTGGACACTTTGCATGACGAGATAGTTGATGTTCTAGTGGGTGCTGATTTTGCATGGCAAGATGTGAATAGCTTGAAAGAAGATATAATGATATGTGTTAGTGGATACTGATATGGACATTTTGTATAGCGAGATAGTTAAACATGCTAGTAGGATATTTTAATGTATGTTGATGTGTTCATTTTGCATGGCAAAATAAATTGCTAGTGAGGTTTATCTTTATAAGAGATATAGCATCCCGCTGCTCGGCATGATATAATGCTTCCATATGAATGCTAATCAAACCAAACATTAAAAAAACAGAAAATAATAAAATGAAATAGTATCTAGCCCATTACGAGGACAAAAAATCTAACCGGACTTAACTACTTCCTCCATCCCAAATTATAAGTCATTCTATATTTCTTAGAGAGTCAAAGTATTTTAAGTTTGACCAAAATTATAGAGAAAATTAAAAAGATTTATGACATCAAATAGGTATACTATAAAAATATAATTAATGAAAATATAATGATACTTATTTGATATCTTTATTATTTCATTATATAAATTTGGTCAAACTTGAGATGTTTTGACTCTCTAAAAAAGTTGAAATGATTTGAGACGGAGGGAGTATAATATATCGTAAAAATACACCAACGGTACGTGCCAACGGCCCTTTATATATCTATATAAATAAATAAATAATCACTCTCTGATAACATAATTTCGCCTCTTATTTAAATCAGCAAGACAATATAGCTTAGCCAACAAGGGTAGGCACCGAAGCCGCCAAAGAAATTCCACATACCTGCAAGACAATCGACGCAACAACAAATGCAACCTTCAAAAGAAGAAATTATGATGATGTTGCCAAGATCAATAAGGTAATCTACCAATGCTCCTCTCCTCAATATGTAACTTTTCCATTAATACTACATTGATTATTATATTAACCCAATTAGTGTCACATCTATTGATCATATTGCAAATTACAATGATGTTGCCAAGATCAACAAAGGTAATCTACCAATGCTCCTCTCTTTTATATGTAACTTTTCCATTAAATACTACATTGGTTATTATATTAACCCTATTAATGTCACATCTATTGATCATATTATAAGTTAACATTGGAGAACAACATGCCAACCTAACAGGTCATCTACGCCAACAAGGTTATTCTCAAAGAAGCGGCACAACATCTAACTTGGATGGAAACGTAATAGTGTTACCACCTTCTTTCCAAGGGCGCAATAACTACATACAATTTTTTTTCAAAGATGCAATGGTTATATGCCAAGGAGTTCAGACCAAGGGCTTAGTTACATCAGTGACAGTCACAGATGAAGGAAACGATCATATAAAGTAATGAACGAAAAGTCAAACATCAATTGTATGAACTTCCAGACTGAACCTCAAAAATTTCAACAGAGAAATCAATAAAAGATTACAACTTATGACACAAGGTACGCATCTCAATATCCAATACTCAGTCATGCTATCAAAGTTTTATTTGCATGTGAACTAACCTTTTAATATTTTTATCCATACAGTTCGATTCCCAAAGAGGGACATCTTTTCTCCTCAAGTTGTTTTTTACCAAACAATGAGATAGATGTGGTTATTTTGAATTATCTTGCATAATGGCAGTGGTGAATAATTTAGATGCAAAATTAGGGGGCTACCCTATGCATTTTTTCATAATGGCAAATATAGGTAACTTTTTAAAAATTATAATAGATACAATAGTTATTATCAACAATGATGATTCGAGTCTACCAAATTGAAGGCCAGTGGTTACTTATTGTTGTGCGAATTTCTAGGCTTTATCCTTTTTTCCCAACGCTTTTGGTGGGAATTAACGTGGTGCATCCATTGAGACATCTAATTAGTAACAGTAAGATATTTTATCAAACTTTAAATTTGAACCATTAGCGTAATCAGATATATTAGTCCTATTGTTATGCAAACAATTCAAATCCTAAAGAGGAAAGTCCATCATGCCTATATACTGCACAAAGTCAGTCATACCAGGACACAAAACAAATGAAGGAAAATAAAACACCTAACCGTGGAATGAAACTAATGTGACGTCCATAGTTGTGCCACACCGATCTCTCACAATCATGCCAAAGCTAATTCTATACATGTGTGTAACTCTAGATTCAAATCGAAGTTAATTCTATGAAGTAATTTTTATTAGGTAGTACTCCATCCGTTCCTTAATATAAGCCATATAGTTTTTAGCACCAATATTAACGCACGGCTTGGGGAAGAATGTAAGACCGAGGAAAAAAGGAAAATCAAGCCATTTTCTCTCTCCCAATCAGATTGTTTCCTAAATCTAAGGGATTGGTTGTGGCATGTGCTATGTACGGTGGGAAGATTTTCAAACTAATCGGCGTGGGAGCTGATACGTACCTATATTTTAGAATTTTCTTTAGAAATCTATATGGCTTATATTAAGGAACGGAGGGAGTACATATTAAATAAGAATTTCTATTGCTTCAGTATCTCAAAGTTTGCCTGTGCGGCAGCACGGGTTGATGGACTAGTATATTTATAGCGACAATTGTCTAACGCTAGCCACACAAAAAAATAACCACATAATATGATTTGTCTATATATCAGCATTAACCATGTTAGACAATAAACACTCATGAAACACATATAAGGTCCCATTTGAATCCTTAGGGATTCCAAGAATCTAGATTTTTTTTTAGAAACCTATAACCCCTTCCAAATAGACTAGTTTCTAGTATATTTTAACACATAGACATGGAATACAGTAAAACACATTAGATTTTTTTTTTCTATCTAGATTGTTTAGATCCCTCTGGAGCCAAACGGAACTTAAATCGAGCACAGCACACAATTATATCATAGCCATATTAGCATCTGTACACTACTCGAGATGTTTGGTCGCAAAGCTCACATACATCTCGTATGGTTTGCTTACACTCTTTGCAAAATGATTCAGGGCTCGTTCGTTTGAGTCATTCTCGCCCCGAAACAATTCCTGCTAAAGTCTGCTAAGTACAAATTAGGCCCCGTTTGGTCGGGCTCCCGCAGGCTCCGGCTCCTGCACTGTAGGCGGGTGTCGGCCGCCCAGGAGCCGACAAGTGCCTACAGGAGCTGGAGCCGCGGAGCCAGAAAAATGAGCTTCTCCGGCTCCGGTGGTGTCAGTGAGAGAGGAAAGGAGAAGAGAAAAAATGGCTCCGGTGAACAGTAACCGGATGTCGGCCGCCCAGCGGCCGACATGCGGGAGCTGGAGCCGCCGGAGCCCGGCCAAACGGGGCCTTAAATAGACATTCCTGACCGGAACAGTTCCGGGACGTCATTCCCCGGGAACCGAACATGGCCTCAGGAAGTCCTTACAAAAATTTCCATCTCTAGCTAGGATGTCCAAAACAAAGTAGTCGCTTAAAGCACTTTTGATCCAACCACTTGTTGCATGCATCAGGCTACCTCTAGCTAGTACTCCCCCCGTCCCCAAAATAATGCAATTTTAGAACAATGTCATGTTTTAGTATATCAAGTTTGACCAATTATAAATAAAAAAGTATAAATATTTATAATATCAAATAAATATTATTAGATTAGTTACAAAATATATTTTCATAATAAATTGATTTGGAACCATAAATGTGAGTACTATTTATTAGAAACTTGGTCAAATGTAAAGTGCTTAAACTGACACATATATCATAGTTACGTCCTTTTGGAGACAGCTGCAACCTGAAAATAAAAGTTTACATTCATAAAAAATACAAACCGAAACTTGATATATTGGAGAAATCATGGGGTCCGAGCGCTCGGCAGCCAGCTCAGCGCCGAGCACCATTCACCCGCCTCCTGTTTTTTATGATTTTCTATGTTAATTCGGCCCAACAAGTATTTCTTGTTCGTCACAATGTTCTGTTGAAATGGGCCTAAGTAGAACTGTTTAGGCCCAACCGATACCGAGGCTAATCGTCCCTGTAGGCCCATTAAACAACCAATCTTGTGCGCCGTACAACATACTCGGTCCGTCAGCCCACCGCCTCGAATCCGACGATAAATACTAGTGCTCCTGCAACTGCACGCGCAGACGAGCCGTTCGTCCAACAAAGCCGGCTTCGGCAACGCGCGCACCGGATTCGAGTTCCCACTCGCCGACCGAACCCTACTCCGTACTCCCCTCCAGGGATCGCCGCGGACCCGGCGCCTCCGAGGCTTCGACCGCTCCGTCCACCGGAATCTCGGCCTTTCATCGAGGATACACGGTAGGTGTTCCGGACGCCTACAGCGCCCCGCCTGCCCTATCGTTTAGGGCGGAATTGGGTGCCGCATAGACTAATCTGGTAAATCCGGTAATCCGGCCCTGTGACGGTGGAATTTGGAGCGGACTTTAGTAGGATTGCATAGAGATTGTGTCCTATTCCGACGATTGGTTGAATGATTGCTCCTAACTCGATTTTCGGGGTTCTGCTTTTGAAATCGGGAGGCTTATTTTGGACTATTATTGGGAAGATGATGCGTCGATGAATTGTTTGAAGTGCTAGCTAACCAGCGCACAAGATGGAATATGTATTAGTATTGTTATCATACTGGCGTTTCAATATACGAACAATTTAGCCTTTGTACGTATCAACAGAATTTGAGAGCACATGGTTTGATGATGAGTTTGAGTAGACACTGTCACACTGAAATAGCACCGTACTCTCAATTTGTTACTAACCTAACCATCGTATCTTTGTATGTTTTATGGCATCACATTGATGGTATCCTCAATCCATTCAGTTCTTTGCAAACACTGCTTAATAAGATATAAAATATTTGTATCAGGCGTTGCCATAAGTTCTGAAAATACCATAGACAACTAAGTTTATGAGGATAGTTTGAGTGATACAAGTGATTAATGCTATGCTGTATTGGAAGTTGGTTATCACACGACTTCCTATTTTTGTCTTTTTGGTCTTATAAATTGAAAAGGTGTTATTCTTAATTTGATGTTATATCACTTCTAAAAGAGAAGCAGTACATCGTCCTAAAGTGCTAGGCACCTCAAACAGTGGGCGGTACATCCTACAATGCTCAGATCTCCGATAGCCATTGGTCCTATGAATTTAGAAATGTGAATATATTCCATGTAATCGTTTTCTTATGCTGCTGGGTGCCATATATAGTTTATATAAATGTTTGCTTATTTCCATCCAGATGGCTCTGAATGAACGTCTGAACAAATTTAAACAGCAGCAAGAGAGGTGCCAGAATATTCTATCTAGCATTTTTCCAAGCCAAGCTTCTATTTCAACGCCAAAACTTGTTCCAGGGATTCAACCAGTCAGTGCCCCATTGGCTCCTGTAAAACCACTGCATCCTATTAAATTCTCAAATGATACGGAAAGGCTACAGCACATCAATTCAGTAAGGAAGTCTGCTGTGGGAGTACAGATCAAGTTAGTGATTGAACTGCTTTATAAGGTAATCTCCAAAAAATCCAACTTGATGCAGTTTCTGCAATTGTACCAATTTTCTGACTCATATACTAACAACTGATCTAGCATTGGAAAGTGGTCACCTATTAATTGCAAATCAGATTGGTGTTGGACAAAGGATGATTCTTACATAGGTTCAGCTGCTACTTACGATGTTATGGTGTTGGACAAAGGATGATTCTTACATAGGTTCAGCTGCTACTTACGATGTTATGGTATTAACTGGGAATGTTGAGCAGTATTGTAACATGATATTAATATTCCTTTAAATTAAATGGAATTAATATACTAGTGGAGTCATCAGACATGAGTAGTGTTGCTGCAACATCAGTTCTAGCATTATTTTGGATAATTGGCACGATTAGAAACTTCCCAGTCCAGGAAGGAAATACAGAATATTTTCTTCGAACCTTCTTCCTGGGATATATATATGTTATAGCGATAGTGGATGAATTAATGTAGCTTCTTTTGTGCTTGCAGACAAGGCAATCATTTACAGCAAAGCAAGTAAACGAAGCTACCTATGTTGATATTCATGGCAACAAGGCTGTATTTGACAGCTTAAGGAATAATCCCAAAGTTTTATTTGATGGGACTCGTTTCTCTTACAAGGTAAATGCATTCGATGTCATTTTGTTAGCAGTTTCATTGAATTAGCACATTCATGAATGAAATTGTTTCATGAATATTACTTTGATGCATAAAATCTTTTGATTTCAATGAAATGCATGTCTCCTACATTAAAAAAAAACTTTCGATTTCACTGCTCAATCTCTAGATCTAAACACACAAGGAATGTGCCAGCTGAAACTTTCAATTGTCTTGTTTGATCGTGCCTGTGGCAAGCTAAACCTGCCATGCAACAACAACAACAACAACAATAACAAAGCCTTTAAGTCCCAAACAAGTTGGGGTAGGCTAGAGTTGAAACCCAGCAGAAGCAATCAACGTTCAGGCACGTGAATAGCTGTCTTCCAAGCACTCCTATCTAAGGCTAAGTCTTTGAGTATATTCCATCCTTTCAAGTCTCCTTTTATTGCCTCTACCCAAGTCAACTTCGGTCTTCCTCTTGCCTCTCTTCACATTACTATCCTGACTTAGGATTCCACTACGCACCGGTGCCTCTGGAGGTCTCCGTTGGACATGTCCAAACCATCCAAACCATCTAAACCTGCCATGCATTCATATTGATTCATTTTTGAAATTGACTATCCACTTAAGTTGTGTTAAGAGATGGAGGGAGGGTATTTAAGTGAGAGTAGGGTTTTCATCTTTTTATATGGTTCGCTTGCATTGTGGACTGACCTGCCTTTTGCTCTTGTGCAGCCAAAGCATGTTTTGACAGGAAGAGATGAATTGCTTGGTTTGATCAAGAAGCATGAGTTTGGCCTTCCTGTTGAGGACATCAAAGATGCTTATCCATCTGTATTGGAAGATTTGCAGGTAACTACATAGGCCTTGGTTCAATATTTTGAAAGCTTAGCTAAATTATGCGAATCAATTTTGTGACTGAGCTGATATGAACTCATCCCATTCAAATATTAAGAAGCCAATTAGCCTTGTGTGTGAAGGCTTGGTCTTCTAAATGAGCCTTTTTGCAGTCCGTTTGGATATACCAAATTATGAGTTTATGACCTTGCTTTTTACGAGGTACCAAGTTTGTACTAATGTCTGAGAAGGTACTAAGATTCACATGATACCTCTTGATAACACCCCCCCCCCCCAACCCCCACCCACCCACCCACCCAAACAATGCCTATTAAAATGCTATTTTTAAATTATACTTCCCTCCGTTCCTAAATAACTGTCGCTTTTGATAAAAAATTGTGTGCAACATTTGTATCTCTAAATAAATTTATTATAAAAATAGATTCAACGATCTATCTAATGATATTAATTCTATACCATATATATTAATATATATATATATATATATAAACGACAGTTATTTAGAGACGGAGGACTAGTGACTATTGACTGAACCTTTTGCTTGTATGTTGTAGAAGTAGGTTTCCTAGGACTTCCACAGTTTGATTTTTTTTTGGCTTATTACTTTCTGGAACAAGTAGTGGTTGCCTCATCTTTTTATTTTGAACCGTGTGGTTCTCTCTGATTTGGGCTGTCATCTATTCCACTGCGAATGCGGAGGTGTTGTCTGGTGACCAATGTATTGCAGTCTGTATTTGCAGCTTGAGAGTAGCCTTTTGTTCTCCGTCGTATCATAGGTGTCAAGAGTTAGGTTAATCTGGAGTATGACATTTTTTTTCCCAGGCTCTGAAAGCATCAGGTGATGTCTGGTGGCTATCAAGCGCCAACTCCCAGGGAGACATGGCGTACTTTAATGACCCTAAATATAAGATCACGGTCGACAATGACCTGAAGGAGCTATTCCAGAAGACAGAGCTGCCACGGGACATGCTGGACATTGAGAAGGAGCTAAAGAAGAGTGGCGAGAAGCCAATGACCAACACGACCAAGCGGCGCGCATTAGCCCAGATCCTTGACGCTGCACCCAAGACCAAGCCTAAGGGCAGCAAGAAGAAGCAGCGTCGCCTCACGGGGAAAAGCAAGGGGATAACGAACATACATATGCCGGAACTGTTCGACGCTTGAGCCGTCGGCTGGCGCTAGCAAATGGAGTACGATACGGCCGAGCTGACAACGGTTTACAAGCGATTTGGTGCTTAACCGAGTGAACGGTAACACTAGTTCCGTTCCGTTAGGATCTTTGACTTGGGTATCGAGTTACCTGGAGTCTAGTTGACATGTTTTTTTTTGAGTCGTTTTAGCAATCGAGACGATGAAAATTTTTTGTGCACAGTACTCGAAAACTGCAGGCCTTTTCTGCCGCGCTGTACTTTTCAGCGAACGAACGGTGTTTTTTCTCATAATGAATCAGCATTAGCATAAGCTAAATTTTAGCGAAACGAACAGGGCCACAGGTACCTGAAGGCCGTTGGACACTCTGACTGGTTTGGGGTTACGAGAAATGGTGCTTATTTTCGGTCCCGCTTGGATTGGTTTAGGGTTACGAGAATTCGCATCCCTTATTATCCAGATTTTTTTTTTCTTTTGGATTATGAGATTCTCAAAATCCGTCCTGGTTTTTTTCAAAATCCCTCTTAGAACTGCTTTGGTTTCTAGCAATCTAGCAAAACAAATCAAATCGCAGCGATGGCTGGTTACTTCACTGCGTCTGGCCTTCAAGGTTCACCGGCCCAAGAATCTACGATACTGTGCTGAACTGCAGAAGTTGAGCGCTGTAGACCGTACAGACACTGTTGAAGGATACCATACGTACTACTATGAGCTGGACCTGAGAATCCTGGCAATGCAAAGGTGTGGTTTTGGAATCCAGTCGTCTGGTTGGCTCGTGGCTGGGACTGGGAGATACTAGTTCCGATGAGAAGTAGTGTACTACTGCTACTAGCACAGTCGAGAGTACAAACGTGCGTATGGAACGGCCAGAAACTCTACTGAACAGCCTCCTGGGTCCTGGCGGAGGGTCAGGAGAGAATCCTGTCCTGGAGATCCTTTGTCTGCAACGGACACGATTGAATTGCGACGCTGCAGCAAGGAGCCGCGCGCAGTGCAGGCTAGTAGTACTATTTTTTCATCTCATCCGCTCCATCTCCGGCGGAGAAAAACGCCTTTTCTTTTTGGCATCTCCCAGGCGCAAAGACGCGACGCACGTCCATGGACGCTGGACGGCACGCAGCGTCAGCTGTTCAGTTCAGCTGCAGTGACGACACTGCACGGCCCTGCACAGCGCTGCACAGGAGGACAAGGGCGCCTCGCCTGCCTTGCCACTTGCCTGTGCTGTGCGGCTGTGCCCTGCCAAACTTGTTTTTGTAGATCGGACGAGGTGCTGCGTGCTGCCACTTTTGGGCACATTGTTGAAGTTGAAGAGAGAGGGCGCGCTGCTCGCTGGGGCGGCCACGGACAGCGGCAGTCCGCCAGATTCCCGCGTACCCGCTGCGTCGGAGTGTGCACTGTGTAGTGACCTCTCGCTTTCTCTCCTCCGTTCGCTCGTGCATGCGTTGGGCCGGCTTCGCAGCAGGGTCTTGCTGTGCCAGAACTCCAGGAGCCAGGAGCCCGCGCCGTGGCAGAGCAGAGCAGGCGGCAGGCGGCAACGTCGTGTAACTAGCACGAGCCATTGAAAGCACCGAAGCACGTAGCAAAGTCCAAATTTGACGTGACGTTGGAATAAGGGTTCGCCAATGCTGGCTTCGTAGTGACTATCCTTCTCTCTATCTCGTGAGGTCGCTCGCTCTTCTCGTAATATTGTTGGCAGTTCTCCGATGGTTATTTCATAAAAGTAGATTGATCGGTAGAGATACATGTAATCGAGAATAAGAAAACAATAGAGACACAAGAGTTAGACAGGTTCAGGCCATTGGCGTGACGTAATACCCTACTCCTGTGGTCTGTTGGATTGTATTGACTATCGTATAATATTGCATATGTTTGGAGGTCGGTTAGATCTAGAAGATAACCGAAAAGTAATAACAGGTCATACGTATCCTAACATATCTCGCAGTATCTTCAGAATATCTTCCCGGTGTCTTGCGGGACGCGCCGAGCAGCGTCGTGCTCCGCAAGGCTTCGTCTTGTGGGCTAGGCTGCCCCTGGGGGCGCAGCCCAAGTGGTCTGCCGTGGGTATCCGGGGTCGTACCCCCACAGCTAGTCCCCCGAGCGCCTTGTATCCGTTGTGCAACGCCGTCTTGAGCTTGTCCGAGCAGGTGCGAATAAAGCCGAGCAGTCAAACTCATGGTCCGACCGCCGTGATGAGTTGCCGAGCAGTTGTGAACCGTCGCCGAGCAGCTGTGAACCATCGCCGAGCAGTGTGAACTGTCACCGAGCAGTGTATCCCAAGTACGGTTTGCCATAAGGATGTAAGGAGCTCAAGTTCAAAATCCAAAATTTCCCCGCAGTGAACCAAGTGTGCCCACTTAGAGTCCGACCACGAGAAAGGGAGATAGTCTTCTTCAACTTCAGGAGGCGCGGAGTCTTTCAGATTAAAGCAAACACAGTCACCGCAAGGTGAAGTGTGCCCACTTAGTCCCTGAGCCTAACAGTAGATGACACAGTCACGTGGTGCCATGGTCCAAAGTAGAAGAATAGCAGAAGACCAGCCGAGCAGGCAGTCAGTCCCCGGGTGTAGCCCCGAAATGAGAAAACACATTCACTGCATGGTGAAGTGTGCCCACTTAGTCCTCGAGCCTGACAGTAGGTGATGTGGTCATATGGTGCCAGGGTTAGAAACAACAGTCAACGGAAGAAAGTCCCTAGTGCGGTGAGGAACCAAGTCATATTGATGACACAGTCCCCGAGCCACAAGTGGAAATCTTGGAGAAAACAAATCACGAAGAAAAAACCAGAGTAATGGCTGTACAATAGTAATTACTGAGCCGTAACAGATGGCGGTGAAGTCGGTGAATATTCGGTGAGTAGTAACAAATTACGGCGATAAGTGGGCTATACGGGCTGCAGTTGCGCGAAAAGCCCAGGTAACGACCCACCACGATGTTGCGGAGAATTCAGAGAGACACAAATCATGGAGCGGTTTCCCAAAAACCCTCGAATGCGAAAGGTGGGGGAGTGCTTTATAACTGCGCCGCCGCACCCCACGCTCACACCTTTGCCACTTCGCTCCTTCATCTTCCTCCTCTGCCCTCGTGCTTCCAGATTCTCATTCACACGCGTTTCCGTCGCCAATCCTAAACTAGATCTAAGAGATGGCGTCGAAGAGGGGAGCTGGAAACCCAAAGAAGACGACTGCCAGAGCCAGTCGTGACAACGTGTGGGTGCCGTCGAACATGGGGGAGGCGGAGATCATCAGGATGGTGGAGGCGGGCGTCCTTTCTGACTGTGTCACCGCCGGATGGCGGCCAGCCAGCGGTGAGCCCTTCCCGATGCCGCATACAGATGAAGTAGTAGTTTTTGAAGATTATTTCTGGCGCGGGTTAGGATTTTCCGTTCATCCTTTCTTGAGGGACCTATTGGAGTTCTGGAGAGTTAGTCTGTGCAATCTCCACCCAAACACTATCTTGCACATCTCGATTTTTATCCACTTCTATGAGGCGTATCTCAGAGTTCTTCCCCACTTTAACCTCTTCCGTCATCTGTTATGGCTGAAGAAGAAGGGTGGCAGTGGTTCCAAGGTGGTCGACAGCGTTTATCTTCAACTTCATGATGAAATGGCGGACGAGTACATCACTATACCACTGAACACCTCGCTGAAGGGGTGGAACACCTGGTGGTTCTACATGAAGCAGAGCCATCTCGCCATCCGCTGTGACATCGACCACATTCTAGAGAACCAGAGGAGCTGGTCGGAGAGGCCGAGCAGTGTTGACATAGAGCAGATGAGGGAGCTCCTCGGCCTAATAAAGGGCATAAAGATGAATGGCGGATTGGTGGCGGCGAGCTTCATAGTGCGCCGCGTCCAGCCCTGCAAGGAGAGGGCCCATGCGGGCTTTGACTTCAAGGGGGACACCGATGGCACTCGGGAGAGGTCAGAGAGGCTGTCAAAGGATGATGTGCTAGAGCGGGCTGCAGGGCTTTTCGTTCCAAATGCCTCATTCAGCATGTCAGGGCAGACGAGTGCCTTTAACTGCATGAACCCGCCTCCTTAGGTAAAAGTCTCAGTTGTTTGTTCCTGATCCTTTGTATCCTGTAGCATTGTCGAGTAGTGAACTAATTCACTTATGAAAAGATCCATTCGTAGGAATGAGTGGCGTACTTCTCGGGCGTGCCAAGGAGTGATTGGCCAAAGGTGGCGGATGCCCGGCCAACGACTCAGCCTGAGGAGGGTGCCATCAGCGCCTCATCATAGTCCGGAGGCACGAACGCTGGTCGGACAGAGAGTCCCCACCGGTGTTGGAGAAAGTCCGGGGAAAGAGGGCAGCGGTAGATGAGCCGGCCTAAAAGAAGAGGAAGATGGCGGGTGCTGCTCCCCGCAAGCCAGGCGACATCTCAATTGGCGGCGACCAGACCACTCAGACGTAGAGTGCGGTGATATCCAAGTGGTTGGATGATGACGGGGCTCCATTAGCTCCCCCCGAGCACTGAAGTGCCTCCACGCAACACGCGTGTGGAGGTACAATCGAAGAGAGGGGAGGAAGTCCCTGAGCAACAGGCGAAGGGAGTCCTCAAGCAGCAGGCGAGGGGAGTCCCCGAGCAACAAGTAGAAGGGAGGCCGACGGCGGAGGCCACGACACCTCAACCCCAGGGTGCGTGAGTCAACCCCAAGGCCACGCCTAGGGGCTCTGGTAGGCAGCTCCGGTTCAGAAAAGTGTACCGAGAGGCCAACACGTAAGTATCCCTACCTTGGACTTATTTTGTTGTCGTATGCTTATCTCTTTTGGTGATTGATGAGCTAATCTGATGCAGAGTGAGGCGTACAGAGGATTTGAATCCATCTGTCTAGACCGACAAGCAGCTGGGGGCTGGTCCCAGCGTGGGAGCAATGCCAGCAGACCTCGTCCCTAAGTCCTCGGGTGCTCGGCGGCCTACGGAGGAGTCAACCGCCGCTGCTGATGAACTTGGCGGCGGAGAACAGTTGGCGTCGACGGCGGACGAGCCAGCGGTGGTGCACAGGGCAATGGTTGGAGCCACCAGATCTTCGAAGGTAGATGCTAGAGTTGCCGACACCACGCTGGAGTCGGGGGCGGATAAACCGGTGGAACCAAAGGAGCAGGCAGCTCTCCTAGAGATGTCGGAGGGCGTGATCAACCACGCTATGTGGCCATGGAGCCCCTAGGTGGCGCCACCAGCTATGGAGGAGGAGGATGAGGTGGAAGAGATCGAGCATGAGGAATCACGACCTCAAGCCATCCGAATCCTTCGCAAGTGGGGCAACGAAGTGGTGGTCGTTGAGGAGGAGGACACCACTAGGGAGATCAGGAGGCTAGAGTCCACCCTTTCGACGATGATGAAGCTGATTAAGGTTAGTATTGTGTCAACAATGTCTATCTATGTCATTAAAGATTGGAGTTCTTCATAATCTTGGTGCTTTTGTAGGGGATAGCTTGGACTACCGAACAACGGCGACAACTGATCAAGAGGATGGAGCCCCTCACCGAGGAGAACGAAAACTGAAGGAGGCGGTGAAGCTTAAGGAGAAAGACGTCCAGAAGGCCTAGCACGAGCATGATCTTGCTGAATCCAACGTGTGGGATCTAGAATACCAGAAGGGCATCCTATCCGAGCAGCTGGCGACTGTGTTCGAGTAGTTGTGGGGCAGCTCTGAGAAACTGATGAGTCTTTCCAAGCAGCTGGAATGCAAATCCGAGCAGCTCAGAAACGTCTTCAAGCAGAGAAGGTATGGCGTATCGGTGAATTTGCTTTGCATTGTTGAACAATCATATTGTTGCTGACAACCGATATGCTTGTAGAGAAGATACAGAGCTTGGCCAGCTGCGCCAAAACATCGGGCAACTCCAAGAGGAGAAGGAGAAGGCATCCGGGCGAGAGGAGAAGTTGGCCAAGGAGTTGAAAGATGAGTAGTTCATGGTCGGAGTTGTTGCTGGTGTGATTTCTTTTGTTTGATGGATCCCTATGATGCTTGCAGACTACCGTCAGAGGACCAATGCCCGGTTCGATGTGCTGGAGCAGGAGGCCAGAACCCAGAGGAGCAAGCTCGATGACGTAGTTGTCGGAGTCAAGCTGGTGCTCGACTGCATCGACATGGAGGTGGCTCCTCAGCCCAACGGTAGGCCGCTGCGCCCAGACACCATCATCGACAGGTGCAAGGCGGCGTGGGAGAACTTCAAAAGCTTCAACCACGACACCACCGTCACCGCCGTTACACATGCCCTAGCGGTGGTCCGATCCCACTACCCTGTCATTGACCTTCAAGCAATAGGGGCTAGATTCGCCAGAGGGACGGGCACGATGGAGCATCAGCAACTGGAAATGATGTGGAGGACGCGGCGAAGAAACTGGCCGGCGACATCGACCTGTTCGGCGAGATGGACGGCGATGGCCAAGCCTAATGACCTGCTCAGAGAATAATCTATAACAGATGGAGAAGATAGTTAAAACGCGTGAGGGCGCAGATAAACATTTATGTATGTGTATAAATGTTGTAAAGTGACATGTGCATGTTTATGCAGTTTGCCAGATTTTTGGTGAAAAATTGTTGTATTGTTAACCCTAACGCGATTATACGTAGTATAAGTAGCGTCCGAGCAGTTAGTTTGTTACTAGGCTCTTAGCCTTAGCTAGCCCGTATTCCATAACGTCGAGCGCAGAGCTCGTGCACGTGTAGGAGGAACAGGCGTAACCAAGAAACCGTAGCCGACCACCAATAACATAGAGCGCGAAGCTCGTAGCACATGTAGGGAGAGATCGGAGACTGGGTCTTCTCCATAGGGCATAGAGCAGAACGTGTGCTGCTCGGTGGTTGGCGAAATATCTTAGAGATCTGGAGAAACATGGCGGAGATCACGTATTGGAGTTTGTTAAGTAGTAGCTTAGAGCAGGCGACCGCAAATGGAGATTATACCATAAAGGAGATATGATGGAGACAAGTTATGGCGACAAAAACTTCATTCAATATGGAGTGGAGAGTACATATCTGGAGCGTTCTAGGGATAGAAACGTATAAGGTGCATCCCTTCGGTTGTCTATTTTCTACAAAGAACGAGATCGCCGACAGCAAATGAATGACCTTTGATGTTGTGGTTGTAATATCTTCGCAAGCCTTCTAGGTATTTGGCTATGCGGATTCAGGTGATCAGACACTCTTCTTTGGCCCTATCGACGTCCTCTATCTGAACAGCTACGGATTGCTCTTCATTATAATGTTCCACCCTAGGTGCTCGGAAGGCAATGTCTACTGGTAGTATGACTTCTGAGCCGTAGACCAAGAAATATGTAGACACATCGGTGCTACGACTAGCTTGAGTGCGCAGTCCTCAGACCACAGCTAGGAGCTCTTTGAGCCATCTGTCTGGATGCTTTTCCTCTTTCTAATATAGCCTCTTTTTGAGGGCATCAAGGATCATGTCGTTCGCCCGTTCGACCTGGCCATTGGCTCTAGGATGGGCAACAGAGACGTATTTGACGGAGATGCATCGGTCTTCACAGAAGTCCCAAAAATGATGACTAGTGAATGTAGTTCCGAGGTCGGTGATAATGCTGTTTGGGAGACCAAATCTGCAGATGATATCTTCAAAGAGCTCGACTGCCTTCTTTGCAGTAGCCGAAATAAGCTGTTTGTATTCGATCCACTTGGACTTGTTGATGGTGACATACATGTACCAAAAACCACTTGGCACTGGCTTGAAAGGCCCAATCATGTCCAGTCCCCAGCATGCAAAAGGCCAGAAAGCTAGGATGATCTGCAGTTCTTGTGCCAGCACGTGTATTTGATTGCTGAAAAATTAACATCCTTCACAACGTCGAACAAGGTCTTCTGCATCGGTGATGGCCATGGGCCAGTAAAAACCAGCTCGGAAAGCTTTGCTGACCAGGTTTCTCAAGGCCGCGTGGTTGCCATAGGAACCTGAGTGAATTTTGAGAAGTAGTTTCACTCTCTCTTCTTGGGTGATACATTTCTACAGTATCCTTTTCTTGGCACTTTTCCTCATCAAGTTCTCGTCCACCAGCACGTAATGCTTGCTTCAACGGATTAGGCGTTCGGTTTCAGTCTTGTCGGCAGGTACATCAGCGCTGGTGAGGTACTTGATGAACTGTTCCCTCCAATCGGCGGCCGGCGAAGGCACTGTAAGTACCAGCTGCTCGGTGAGGGGAATTTCTTGAACTTCCTTCTCTTCCTTAATAGATGGCGTAAAGAGGTCTTGAATGAAAACCCCAGGCAGAATCGCGGTGCGAGAAGATCCTATCTTAGATAGGTGGTCGGCGAGCTAATTTTGATCTCGTACCACATGGTGGTACTCGATACCGTAGAACTTCTCTTTGAGTTTCCTAATTTTGGCGCAATATGCGTCCATCTTCTCACTGGAGCAAGACTAGTCTTTATTGAGCTGGTTGATGACCAGTGCGAAGTCTCTGTACACCATGAGGCGTTTGACACCGAGCTCGATGGCTATACGGAGACCATGGAGACATGCTTCATATTCGGCGACATTGTTGGAGGCTGGAAAATATATTCAGAGAACATATCGGAGCTTGTCCTTAGTCGACGTAATGAATAAAATGCCAGCATCAGCACCGTTGATGTCGAGGGCGCTATTGAAGTACATCACCTAGTGCTCGGGGCAAGTAGCGGGGATGGGCTCTTGGATCTCGGTCCACTCAGCGATGAAGTCAGCGAGCGCCTGTGACTTGATGGTAGGCCTTCTTCTGAATTCAATGGAGTAAGTGACGAGCTCAACATCCCACTTGATTATGCGGCCGTTGGCCTCTTTGTTGCGAAGAATGTCCCCCAGAGGGAACTCGGTGACCACGGTGATCTTGTAATACTAGAAGTAATGACAGAGCTTGCGCGACGTGATCAGAATAGCGTATAACAGTTTCTAAACTTGAGGATAGCGAATCTTGGACTCATTAAGGACCTTGCTGATGAAGTAGACCGGACGTTGTACCTTATAGGCGTGTTCGGCCTTCTCGCGCTCAACGACGCGAGAAGTGACGGCGATGTAGGTCAATAGAGTTTCGTCTGGTTGAGGCACCGTCATGATCGGAAGCTTCGTTAGAAACAACTTGAGCTGCTCAAAAGCTATATCTACCTCCTCCGACCAGGAGAAATGCTCGGAAGCCTTATGGAGTTTGAAGAACGATAGTCCCTTTTCGTCAAGGCGTGATATAAAGCGGCTGAGAGCAGCCATGCAACCTATAAGCTTATGTATATCCTTTACACATGTTGGCTGTTTCATGTTGGTGATGGCGGAGACCTTGTCGGGGTTGAGCTCGATGCCACGGGCATTGACGATGTAGACCAGGAGTATGCCGGATGGAACTCCAAAGATGCACTTTGAAGGGTTCAACTTCCATCTATACCTTTTCAGGTTGGTGAACATTTCTTCGAGGTCGACGATGAGATTATTGGTGGTCTTGGACTTGACGACCACATCGTCGATGTAAGCTTCGACGTTATGGCCTATCTGTTGATCGAGACACATCTGGATGGCCCTTTGATAGGTTGCCCTGGCGTTCTTGAGTCCGAATGACATGGTGGGATCTCTAGGTTGGCGGCGGGCGCCGTCTTGGCATCAGTGACCACGCTAGCCATCTGGATGGAGAGGTCGGTGGCTTCGGCGAGGATGAGACTTTCTATCTTGTAGGCATAGGCGACTGAGAGGTTAGCCCATAGGGCTAGGACTCCTATAGACGAAGGCATCTTGAGCACCAGATAGGCATAGTGTGGTACGACCATGAACTTGGCTATAGCTAGCCGACCAAGTATGGCGTGGTAGGCGGTGTTGAAGTCGACGATGTAGAAGTTGATATGCTCGACGCGGTAGTTGCTAGCCGTGCCAAACTGTACTGGTAGGGTGATCTCTCCAAGCGGTTTGGATGCAATACCAAGTACCACACCGCAAAAGGAGGAGTCAGAGGGTGTGAGATCTCCTATCCCAAGCCCTAGCTCCTTTAGGGCTCCGGCGAAGAGAAGGTTCAGAGCGCTCCCACCATCGACGAGCACTTTTCTAAAAAACACTTTCTGGATGGTTGCATCAAGGACGAGGGGGAAACACCCTATGTAAGGGATGTCCGCCCACTGGTCGGCCCTACTGAAGGTGATAGGGACCTCGGACCAGGGGCGATAGCTGGGGTTGGCGACGGCATCTTCCACGTTGACATCTAGCACCTTGCGGGCGGTGAGCTTCCGATCTCTTCTGTTCTCGGTGGTGGTGAGGCCCTCGAAGATGGTGGTGACCACATTGTCGTGATCCTGGAAGGCATTGTTGTTGCCCCTAGGTGGTCGGCAACCTTCGGCTTTTTAGCCTAGAACTCCTTAGCCAAGCCAAGGCAGTCCTTCATCTTATGCTTGCTGTTTTTGTGGAGAGGGCATGGGCCTTCGAGGATCTTCTTGTACTGCTCATCATAGTTGTGCTTGGTGTGAGGTTCCTCAATGGTGGCGACGATGTGGTCTGGTCGATGGCGGCGATATTGACCAGATTTGGATCCTTCTGGCCGACCATGGCCACTGTCCCAATGGTGACTGCGATTGTTGTAGCGGCGATCGTTGTGGCGCCGGTCGTCGGGTCGCTCGTCGCTGCAGCGAGTTAGGCGATGAATGCCCGCATCCTCGTTGAAGCACACTTCGGCCTCTTCGGCGTCAGCGTTCTGATCGGCGGTTATTATCATCTTGCCGATCCCTTTAGGTGGCTTGCGATTAAACTTGGAGCGGAGGTCACGGTGATGGAGTCCTCATGCGAAGGCGGTGATGATCTCTGCTTCCGTGATGTTGAGAATAGAATTCCTCATCTCAGAAAAGCGTCTAATGTAGCTACAGAGGAGCTCGGATGGCTTCTGGTAACTGCAGTTTAGATCCTGCTTGGTGTCCGGCCGAGTACACGTGGCCATGTAGTTGTCGGTGAAGACCTTCTTCAGCTCTTCCCAGGATCCGATGGAGTCTGGGGCGAGGCTTATGAACCAGTTCATCGCAGTTGGCGTGAGCATGACAGGATGATAGTTTGCCATGATGCTAGTATCTCCCCCGATGGCGCGCACAACCATGGCATAAGTTTGTAGCCACTGTGTGGGGTTCATCCATCCTTCGTAGGGCTCGACCCCAGTGATTTTAAAACCATGGGGCCACCGGAGTGTCCGGAGTGCCCTTGTGAATGCTCGGGGCCCTTTAGGATCGCCGTCATAATTTGCGGTGTTGTCGGCATTGAGTGGCTGGAGGGCTGAGTTCGGATTATTGAACTCTTGCTCATACTCTTGATGGCGGCGTACTTCTTCCTCTTGGCGAGAAAAACGGTGCTCATCGATATGTCTTCACGCATCTCAGAGATTGTTGAGGTGTGCTCGGATGTCCTGGTCGACTTCCTAGTCGTGTTGGCGAGGGTGGTCGACGCGGTTACCCTTGGCTCCCCCCTAGAGAGGTTGTCTGTCATCACGGTGCTGGTCGGTGAAACGACTTTGGCTAGTTCGGCGATTAGATCTTGGCGCGACTGATCGGTGAATCAAGCTCATCGAGTAGGAAGGTCTCTGATCCTGGCAGATCTCATTGACCTAGTAGTGCGCCGCTTTAAGCATGGAGGCAACCTTGGTGACCTCTGGTGTCTACGGGAGCCGAGCGAGCTCATTGGCGGCCACGGCCAAGTTGGCGCTTGGGGTCTTGTAGACGTCGTGGCCGTCAACACGGACAAATTCATCGTTGAGGTTGCGTTGGAGTTGGTGTGGCCTTCCTTGCAAGTCGAGCTGATCATTGCGAGCAGCCTCGGCTAGCACAAGGGCAGCTTCATTTGCTCGGCGCTGCGCACGGTTGACGTTCCTGTTGACGCGGGCGGCACGGTCCTCCTCGGTTTCCCCTTCCCGCGAGGGGCTGTCGATGCTGACATTGAAGATTGTGCCTCCATGGAAGGGAGGGAAAGGAGGTTGTTTGGCGGTGGTTTCAGCGACAGTCTTCGTAGTGCCCTGGGACTCGGAGTCTGAATTCTAATCCAGGATGGTTTGGAGGGATGCTCTGGGGCATCGGCCGATGTGTAGCATGTTGATAGCCGACGAGAGCTAGTCGGCAATCTGGTCAGCGAGAGGATGGATATCTCCAACCTGGTTGGCAAATTTGCCCCTTAGGGCATCTTGATAGGCGGCGGTGATGCTGGTGAGCCCAAAGGGTAGGCCATAACCCCTGGAGTTTCCCGATCCACCTCCGATAGATCTTAATCAGAGGGTGGTCAGTGCTGGACCAAAGTGGTAAGAGCTGATTCTGCCATGGAAAGACAATCGACAAGCTTTGATAGATGCGATCAGATCATTGTTGTTGATTTGCCTCCTTGGGTAGCGGAGGAGCAGGCGATGAATTATCGACGAAGACAACCTCGGAGGTGGTTCCAAGATCAGATCTGCAGTCGCAGGTGTTGGGGTGATTGGCATAGTATTGATCTGCATCGGCTCAATGAGCTCTCCGACTTCGTCAGCGTTGATGACCTAGGAGATCGATCCGACCATGAAGATCTGGCCGGGCTATGAGAGGGACAAAGAGCCTACAAAATGTACCATCTTGTTCGACATAGAAACAGCATGCACACCCCTACTTGGCGCAACAACTATCGATAGAATATCATCGGCAGTCCTCCAAGGGGTATCCCACAAAGGTAGATTGATCGGCAGAGATGCGTGTAATCGAGAACAAGAAGGCAACAGAGACATAAGAATTAGACAGGTTCGGGCTATCGACGTGACGTAATACCCTACTCCTGTGGCCTATTGGATTGTATTAGCTATCGTATGATATTACGTGAGTTTGGAGGGGGTGCCTGCCCGCCTTATGTAGTCTGGGGGGGCAGGGTTACAAGTTGGTTAGATCTAGAAGATAACCAGAAAGTAATAACAGATTATAGGAATTATGGGATTATACATATCCTAACAGATCTTGTAGTATCTTCAGGATATCTTCCCAGTGTCTTGTGAGACGTGCCGAGCAGTGTCGTGCCCCGTAAGGCTTCGTCTTGTGGGCTAGGCCGTCCCTGGGGGCGCAGCTGAAAGCTCTAGTTTTGTTTTGGTTAATTGATGAAACCTTAAGTGCTAACATAGTTTATCAACGTGATTATGAGATAGGTAGCACTATTCCAAGTGGTGAAACAAATGAAGATCATGACATGATGATAATGATTACATGGTGATAATCAAGTGCTTGGACTTGAAAAGAAGAAAGAGAAAAACAAAAGGCTCAAGGCAAAGGTATAAATGATAGGAGCCATTTTGTTTTGGTGATCAAGACACTTAGTGAGTGTGATCACATTTAGGATTGATAGCCGTATTATTAAGAGGGGTGAAACTCGTATCGAAATGCGGTTATCAAAGTGCCACTAGATGCTCTAACTCATTGTATATGCATTTAGGATCTAGTGGAGTACTAACACCCTTGAAAATGTTTGTAAAAATATGCTAACACATGTGCACAAGGTGATACACTTGGTGGTTGACACACTTGAGCAAGGATAAAGAAGATAGAGTTGAAAAGGAGTTAGTCACGATGGTCACGCAGTGACCGGACGCTGGTCTTGGTTTGACCGGCGCGTCCGATCAGTGGCAGCTGAGGACGCGCAGCGTCGGTCATCGACCGGACGCTGGCGTTAATGTGACCGGACGCTGGCTGGGTGCGTCCGGTCGCACTAACATGGTAGCACACTGAGGAGGCAGTGTGTGACCGGACGCTGGGTGTGTCCGATCGGGCTTGATCGGACGCGTCTGGTCATGCGTGGAGGCTTACTCGAAATGACCGGATGCTGAGGTCCTACGTCCGGTCGTGATCTAACTGACGCGTCTGGTCGCAGTTGGTACCTTACTGGAAACGACCAGACGCTGGTGCTGGAGTGCCTGGTCAGTTTGAGCAGCGCGTCCGGTCAACACTTGACCGTTAAGATAGGGTGAACGGCGTTTGAAGCCGATGACACGTGCCAAGTATCGGACGACCGGACGCTGGGGTCCTGCGTCCGGTCGATCTGACCGGAGCGTCCGATCACCCCAGCAGTGCCCAGTGAAGGTGTACAACAGCTCTATTTCATGGGGGCTTCTATTTATGCCCCATGGCTGGCTCAAGCTCACTCTCTTGGCCATTTACATTGATATAGCAACCTTGTGAGCTTAGCCAAAGCCCTCCCACTCATCTCCATCATTGATTCATCATCTTTGTGAGATTGGGAGAGAATCCAAGTGCATTGCTTGAGTGATTGCATCTAGCGGCACTTGGTGTTCGTGTTTTGCTACAGGAATCGCTTGTTGCTCTTGGTGGTTGCCACCACCAAGACAGCTTAGAGCAGCGGAGGAGGATTGGCACGAGTTGGTGATTGTTCGTGGCCATCTCCGGTGATTGTGAGGGGATTTGTACCTTCCCCAGCGGAGCGCCGAAAGGTAACTCTAGTGGATTGCTCATGTCATTGAGTTACCTCACTTGTGGATAGGTTCTTACGGTGTTCAATTGTGTGGACGAGGTTCGTGCAACACCTCTTAGCCGCCGAACCACCAAGTGTTGGTCGACACAACGGGGACGTAGCGTGTTGGCAAGTACGTGAACCTCGAAAGAAAATTGGTTGTCTTTTGCTTTTTGGTATTCTTCCGGTGATTGATAAAGTATTCATCTTGTGATTGGTTCACTCCTCTACGTGGCGGTATAATCACCTCACTCATTTACATTCCCGCAAACTAGCTATAGCAAGCTCTTTAGTGTAGCTAAAATTGAGAGCTTGCTTTGTGGATTAAGTTCATCTAGTGAGAGCTCTTAGTGAGTAGTGACCTAGAAAATTATGTGTTAAGTGATCATAGCAACTAGATTTGTTGGATAGGTGGCTTACAACCCTTGTAGTGCTAAAGCAAGTTTGCATTTCGCTATTTGTTATACTAATCAAATTGCTCTAGTTGATTTATAGATTTTTAAATAGACTATTCACCCCCTCTAGCCATATTAGGACCTTTCAGCGGCCCAAGTGGTCTGCCGTGGGTATCCGGGGTCGTACCCCCCACACTAACCGTGGCCGCGCCGGCCAGGCCCTGGCGGATCCTCGTGATCAGCTTTGTTTCGCCAGGGCCCAGGGCCATCTAAGCACGGGTTAGGTCTAATCTACTCCTACATGCATACATGGTCTTCTTGTTTGGTTGTTGGTGTATGTTAGACTTGACTGAAAACAAAAAAAATGTTTGGTTATCCATATGGAGGCACATCGTATGAGATAAAATATTGAAAACAAGAGTTATTATAATGTTTCTTTTTGTATAATTATTATGTTTTCATATATATCATTAGCTAGAAGCTGCCTTGCATTCATCAAGCTAGTCCTTGGAGAACGGAAATGAATCTCGTTTTCAGGGAGCCAAGTTGAGAAGGTTCTTTTGTGTATCCAATGGGACCCCCCTGGCAAGGATCCTGCTATGTGCGTTGCTAAGCACTCCCTCCATCAGGATGTGATCCAAGTCAAATTATTCTAAGTTCGACAAATTCCACATACAAAGTTATTAACATCTATCTATCCAAGAAGTAAATTATGGAACTAGTTTTGTAATGTAGCTAATGATGTCAATTGATGTCGTAAGTGTTTTTTTGTTCTTTTTGTAAACTTGGTCGAACTTAGGATTGTTTGATTGAGGACAACTCAAAATCAAGTATATTTCAAAAATGACGGAGTAGTACTCTATCTATTTCACAATATTCATTATTTTAACTAATGCCAAACAATATAAGGAATATACACTACGGGATACTGTGTATTTACCGAGTGTGAGTAACACTCGGCAAATAGTGCTACACACTTGGCAAACTCTTTACCGAGTGCCACACTCGGTAAAGTGGACTCGGTAAACAATGACTCGGTGAAGTTATTTTACCGAGTGTCTAATATCGGCGCACTCGGAGCAGAGCGTTACCGAGTGCTACAACGACACTCAGTAAACAATTATGACTTGACGGTCGTCAGCCTCCAAACTGACCGTTAACGGCGACGTTTACCGAGTGTCACTAGCAGCACTCGGTAAATAAATTAGCATTTCGTGATTAAAACAATTCCGCAAATAAATTTTTTGAATAATGTTTACCGAGTGTAGCTCCTAACACTCAGTAAAAGAATAACCATTTTCGTGATTAAAACAATTCCGCAAATAAACTTCAGGAATAATGTTTACCGAGTGTTCCCACTCGGTAAAAAGTAGTCAAATATTTCCGAGTGGGGACGCGGCACTCGGTAAAAAATGGCACACTCGGCAAAATTCACAGAATCAGAACCAATTTGGTTCTGTTCGCTGTTTTACCGAGTGCTACACTCGGTAAAACTGACAGAATCTCTGTTTTACCGAGTGCTACACTCGGTAAAATATGTCCACATAATTTTTTTTTGTTTGTTTCAGTGCATATCCAGTCACAATAAGCAACAAAATCACAGGAAATTATAATAACATGACAGATAGGCAATATATATCACATATATGTCCACAAATGTCACATCCACTCACAATAACCAACATATGTCGACAAGCACCATGCAAAGTCCACAAACACCATCAACATATGTCCAAAGTCCACAAAGTTCAACCAAGTCCACAGTTCAACATACAAACCTATCAAACAAGGTCGGATGGCCTGTCACATGGTCAGAGGCCTGCGGAGAAACGGAGTCAAGTCTAGGTCTTGATCACCCTGCATATCGTTGTTCGATCCAGCTGTAGAAGGTCCCTAGAATGAGATTGCACATGTGAGTTATCTGGATCAAAGCAAATTCTAAGGTCTAAGCTATGGTAGGTCAAACTAAGGTATAAGTCAAAGGTAGCTCTATATGACACGAAAGTGAAGAGTGCATCTAAGTGACTCACAGGAGTGCCGTCGCGCGGAGGTGGAGGCACCAACGGTATCATCGGCGGCGGCGGAGGCGGTGGAGGCTGGCCCATGCTCTGAGAAAAACGGGCCATGTACTCGTACCAGTCCTTGTGCGCCTGCTGGAAGGCCTCAAGCTGGGCCTGCACTCGCGCCCTCTCCTATGCCAACTCGGCCTGGTACATCCACTGACGGTCATCCATCCTAACATATAGACAATATTGCAGTTTAGAGCAATAGAGTAGTAGTGCTAGAGAAAAACCATATGAGATGATAAAGAGACATTCATGTTCTTGGTCGATTCACATAGAAGATGTTTGCTAGATTGGATGATGAGATTTTACCTAAGGTTGAAAGGCCGCTATGTCACTTGTAGATGGAGGAATACATGGAACCAATTTTTTGTAGCCACAAACATCACTAGCAAGATTTATCGAAGATTGAGGTAGAGCATCAGCAGGTTTTGTAGCGTGTCTCAACCATATACCCGAGCACCAGCGCGCGCCTAGCAGCACAACCATGTGGCTAGCACACAAAGGGGCGCTAGGTTCTGTCGCAGCACTATAGGTCACATGGCATGACACTACCACAAACAAATCACCGATGACAAGCCCTAGTTACTAATGAATAGATTGTTCAAAGATTTTGGACAAAAAGAGTGATATATTTAGCAAGTGGAATACATGTTGATGAGATAGGTACATACTTGTTGATAGCATGAGAAACTTGGACTGGATCATGTGGAAAAAAATTAACAAAAGATTGGATAATTTCCATATATTTTGGACAGAAAGGCAACCAATATATAAACATGTATGCTTATGAAAATTATTATCACAACACATATACATATGCAGCAACATGAGGATGACTAAAATACTGCAATCCTAACTATACGTTGTTCTCACATTCGTCATTTACCAATAATTTCAACAAGCTCACTACCAAAATAAAACTCTTTTTAATTAAAGCAAAAGGCATAAAGTTTGAATCAAGGAAAACAACAATATATATGGCCATTGTTTTGTTAGAAATTTCAGTATGAGAGACTACTTTATTTTCTTATCTTGACTTAGATGTGATATTGTAAAATTAAAACATAAGTATAACATATAACATAAAGAAATTGTGCTTGCTAAAATTTCCAAACCACAACCATCCATATACAATCCACGAGCCATACCACAAGAATCTAAATCTTTATAGAAACATAGGGCTAACAATATAGAGAACGCTCATCCTTACTCACGTCTAGTCATTTTCTCATCTTTCACAACTAAAGTCATCAACTCTAAACATGAAAGTCATCAACTCATTTTAATATTTGAGCTGAACAAACAATGATGCTACATGAAACTTCATGTATTGTCACAACCAAACTCATGAAAGAGTGTATGCATGAAGTTCCAGTGGCTTAGGGCATTTACCGGTGGCGGCGGCGGTGGAGGACCACCCGATGGTAGCGGTGGTGGAGGGGAGGAGGCGGCCGCGGCGGTGGCAGTCCCGCGGTGGCGGCGGGTGACCGCCCTCCCCCGGTGGCGGCGGTGGTGGAGGGGAGGAGGCAGCCGCGGCGGTGGGGAGGTGCCGGCGACAGCGGGGAGGCGCTGGCGACGGCGTGGAGGGGAGGAGGCGGCCGCGGCGGTGGGGAGGCACCGGCGACGGCGGGGAGGCGCCGGCGACGGCGTGGAGCGCGCGGGCGCGGGCGCGGGGAGGCGCGGGCGCAAGTGCGGGGGACGGCGGGGAGGCGCCGGCGCGGGGGACGGCGGCGGTGCGGCGGGGATACGCGGGCGTGTGCGGTGTGTGTGTGTGTGTGTCTGTGCACGATTTGAGGGAGAAACGGCTAAGTGTTGAATGCTTCTGTTTACCGAGTGCCTAGATGTACGGCACTCGGTAAACTCAAGCACCGCAGCCCAATGACATGTAGGCCTGGTACATGTTTACTGAGTGTCCAGATCTACGGCACTCGGTAAACAGAAGCACCGCAGCCCAATGACATGTGGGCCTGGTACATGTTTACCGAGTGCCCAGATCTATGGCACTCGTTAAACAGAAGCACCACAGCCCAATGACATGTGGGCTTGGTACATGTTTACCGAGTGCCCAGATCTACAGCACTCGGTAAACAGAAGCATGGCAGCCCACTGTGGCAGACAGGTGGGCCGTGGCTAACCTTTACCAAGTGTTTGAGGTCACACTCGGTAAAAGTATCCATTATTTCATGCAAAACAAAAAAGAAAAAATGCCAATTTAATCCTAAAATTCACCAAACTTTCACATGAACTATTTCATGTCATCTATTTACTATCTAAAAAATTCCAAGTTCAAATCATAATGTTGAATTTCACTCTTAATAGAAATCCTACTCGTCATTGTGAATGTTTAGCGTCTCTTTGGGAGATGTACCGGTTCGGCAGCGACGAATGTAAAAATACTTCCGAAACGTTATGAAAATTTTTCTATAACATAGATGTATGCTTCAATGTTAATTCTTCCAATCTCATGATTTATCGAGTTCGATTTTAATTATTACAATTAAATTTACACGATATGTACCTAATTTTCATAAAGAATGAAAATTTTGTGAAATATAGTAAATAAATCGAAATAAACACCATATTTTGGAATGGAGTACTAAATATCATATGTGGATAGAGGAAAAAGAATGAAGGGAAAAACAAGAAATTTGGTTGAATTTTACCGAGTGTTGCGCCAATACACTCGGTAAAAGATAGTGTTTACCGAGTGTTGTGCACTTACACTCGGTAAAACTTTATTATAACCGAGTGCAAATACTTCTACCGAGTGTGACACTCGGTAAACATTTTCGGTCTTTTTTATTTGCTATGAGCGCTTGATGGGCGGAGCTGTTGTTACCGTGATGTTTGCCGAGTGTATGCTCATAACACTCGGTAAACATGTCATGCCGTGACGCCGTTTGGCGCACGGTTGCTATCCTAGGTGACGTGGCACCTCAATACCGAGTGGCTGTTTTTACCGAGTGCGTCCCTTCGGTAAACTTGTAGTTTTACCGAGTGTCTGAAGTTACCGAGTGTGCTGACTCGGTAAAGCGGTCGACTACCGGGTGTTTATGTTTTCCGAGTGTTGGCACTCGGTAAGTACTGTTTTCCGAGTGCCCCGACTTTTGACACTCGGTAATTGTCGGGGCACTCGGTAACTACACAGTCTCCGGTAGTGATAACCCACCACTTGGCCCTTTGTGCCAAATGGCGACTCCACTGCTTACCCCATGATCACTGTTTGGTTCCATTGTGAAAGAATCTTGATGTTGTCTATAGGGAGGATGAATAAATAAACCCCTTTACGTGCATGTCAGAGCAAACCCAGCTAAGTCGGGTTCCAAAACTAGCTAGGCCGGATTTGCCGGTACAAAACCAACTTGAAATGCAAACAACCTCTATTGGTTTGTATCTCAAACCAAACTTTGTAGAGGTGTTCTTAAGGTGCCCATCAATTTGTTCACACATCACCTACACTCACAAACAAGCACACCCAAGCAGATCGAAGTAGAAGCACAAGTATGGGATAGAAATGTAAATGTGAGGCAAACCGAATGGAGTCAAAAGGATTATTTCCCAAAGTTTAGGTTCACCACTTGAACCTTATGTCTCTACTGAGGAAGCTGTGAGCAACCCCAAAGAGTAAACTACATCCACCATACAACAACTTACCAAATGGGCGTAGATTGGTCCAATAACTTGCAAATTGCTCAAATACGTACAACAAATTGGCAAATTGGTGCATATATAGTACAAACATTGGTAGCACGACAAATATATGCTCACATGTTAGGTGTTTCGGTTACTGTCAGGATTCGCATCACGTGCGTTATGCATGAGGCTAATGGTGGGCAGTATAACGATGCACATTTGACATAACCCCGGTTAGAGCTTTGACAACTGCAAGGAAGATATCACGAGGCGGCTGCTCGATGTTAAGATCACCTGAGGTGCCACTTACAATGGATTCTTGCCGCTAAAAACCTAGTGGCGCTCCTCTTGAATACAATTTGTGCTCGTTGTTCTTGGCCCTAATCTTTTGTTTTTGTCCTCTATTCTAATTACACAAAGATAGGGGTTTGACTGGAGGAGGATCGCTGGCTCACAACATGAATATGGTCATTAAGTATTAGTTAATGAACTTGTATGATTAAGGCCAAATGTTCCTATATTTTTGCTGCAACTATAATGTTTTTAGCTTGTATCATGATCGTCACACCAAGTTTGACTTCCATTCCATGGAAGACCGATCAAGAGTTTGTTTTCATATCTTGGAGCGATAACTCAATTTTTATGAAGTAGGGTGGATGGAAAGATCGTGTTTTTTGGGGTTCAAGATAGAAGATTTGATTTTGTTTTTAGTGTGAATGTGTCATTTTTTGTAATATACTAATACCAAAAAAATTGGCTGGATCATCCATTAACCCTAGTGCCTAACAAGTAAGCATCTATTTTTCCACTCTAGCAACATTTAGGCCGTATATCCGTCAATTTATCAAATTGTTACACTAATATATGAACGGTTTACTATTGGACTAATCTACACTCACCGACCAAGTTTTTGTATGGTTAACGCAATCTATCGGAAAGTATGTCACTACTCCACATGAAGCTAGCTGTCAAGATTAGTCTGCTAACATCGTCACAAAGATCCAGATAACTACTATTGGAATGTTTAGTGAAGAAGAATGAACCAACATGCATGCATGTCGAACCATTGCATTACATATTGCGGCAAAATTGTCGCCGTCCTGCAAAGAAGACCGCGAGTGTGCAACATGCATCTCTCGCTTGCAGGGGGTCCGGACTCCAGAAAGCCATGCATGCATATCCCTCCCAGGTAAAGATGGCAACGGGGAATTTCCCGTCGGAGGTTGCCTCCCCATCCCCATCCCTACGGGGAGAAAAAATCCCCGTCCCCGTCCCCGCCAAAGCTCACGGGGACAATTTCTCCCCCATCCCCGCCCCCGCGAGGGGAAAAATCCCCGTCGGGGATCCCGTCCCCGCATTTGTTCATCACCATTCAGGTTAATTCATCATCATTCACATGAGTTCATCGACACAATATTAGAGTACACCACGAATCACAATCCAAAAATAGCTAAATAGCAAGAAGCAGGATATTAATCATCACAAAGGTGTAGAACTAGGGTTATTGCTGTTATATATACTCAGAAGACATTGAGCCTTCGTGGGCTGGTTGGGCCATCAGGAAAGAGAGCAAAGCCTGTATATAAACGGGGCGGGGATGCGGGTATCGGGGACGGGGAATGCTCCCCCGGACCCGTCCCCGCCAAACCCGACGGGGGACGTTTTCTCCCCGTTTAGATCTCCGTGAGAGTATATTTGACTCCATCCCCATCCCCTAATAGGGGAATTCCCCGCGGGGAATCGGGGATCGGTCCCCGTTGCCATCTTTACTCCCAGGCCGTCACAAAGATCAGCGGTTCGTTCATTTCTTCACCGCCACTACTACTGCCGAAGTCGTTACACCGCGTGCATGCAGGCGTGCAGTGCCATGCATTTCACTAGCTACTACGTACTCTACGCGGTTGCCACAATCAACAGTCATTCCACAGCGCGAACACCGGTAGCTGATGCACGCCTGCCACCGGCCGTGCCGCTGCCGCCGCCGCCATCCAGCTGCTGCCCTCCCCGGCCTCCAGCTTCATGGGGTGGCCGTACTGGAGGCCGTGCAGCAGGTGCGCTCCGCGGTGGCCGTCGGAGGTGTCCGAGTTGTCGGACGCGGCCTGGTCGCCGCCGCCGCCACTGCCCGGCGCGTCCGACGACCGGTCGGCGCCAGCAGCGTCGATGGCTAGCGCCGGCGCGTCCGGTGGCCTCGTCGGGGAGCGCCTGCACTCGTCGCCGCCGCCGATGAGGTGGGTGCTGGCGCAGATGCGCTTCACGTCGTACTTGCTGATGTCGAAGTTGGTCACCGCGTTGAGGCCACGGAACTTGATCGCCGCGATGTCGTACGCCTCCGCCGCCTCCTCCTGCGTGCCTGCACAGATTTATTATCAGGATACTACTACTACTACTTCAGAAAAATTCACAAACTGAGGGCTTTCACAACACAAATAGTGAACTTGCTGTCAAAAAAAACTTACTGAATGTGCCAAGATACAGGTCCTTGTTTCCAGCGACCCTCCCAATCCTGGCTTGCCATCTCCCGTGCTGGTGATGCCTGCGTGCGTTTGCATGGGGAACGAGCAGGACAAGAAAAGGTTACAACACAAGCAGGAGGATGCGTTTGCGTGTGCGTGTGTTTGCGTGAGATCAGAAAATTCAGAACTCCACAGAGCTGTGCCCAGACTCGGATGAGATGGCTAACGCAGACGCAGAAGTTTCGGGGTGTTGGAAAAGGCAGCAGGTGGGGTGCAAAAATGGGCGAGCAGAGGGCAGCACGGCACCTTGTCACTCCTCTGTACATGGATGCTCCCCTCGAGAAGCCGCTGCTGTTCCTGCAGGAATAAAATTTGGCAGCAACAACTTTTGTAAGCGGCCAGCGTTCAGGCGTTGGTGAGCGCGCCAGATGTTTTGATACAGTTTTGGATGCATGTGAATGAAAAAAAGAGGATTCAGAAACAACAGTGAGCAGGCAGCGAGGTTTTGTTTCTATCTTGTGACGTTCAGGCACAGGGCTCTTCAGAAATTGCCACGTGAAAGATTCCATGCATTCAGAAGAATTCAAACCAAATTCTCTCTTCAATTTAGCTACTACTCCGTATGCTGTAGGACTGTAGTAGGAGTAATGCAGTTGTGTTTGTTTGTTCCATGCACATAAAAGTCTTCTAACATTTAGCGAGCTGTCCCTCCATATTATGACATTATTATTACATAGTATTTACTACACATGAGCAGTGGTACGGTGTAAATAAGAACTGCATCATGCGGTACCTTCTCAAATGTGCAATGAACTCCTGCCTTGACATGTGTTTCATCTCCTCCAGCTCCTTCTCGTAGTGGCTCAGCTACAAGTAGTGCCAAAGGCCGGCCAGTGGATCATCAGGAAACATAGTTTAGCATGTGTGTGTACGAACCATTCATCAAATGCAAAAATTAAAAGCGCAGGAATGATGCTGAACGAGAACGAGGCCTGCCGGCCCCTACTTGAGCACGCAGCTGACAGGGCCTTTTTTCATGGATGGAGTTAGTGAATTGAGAAGATGAGGGTGAGAGAGAGCCAGTAAACGTACCGGGAAATTTATGTGAGTTGAGGGACCCCAGTACTTGAGAGCAGCAAGGTCATAAGCCCTCGCAGCCTTCTCCTCCCTGTCATACCCGCCTGGCCACAACAGTCGTAGCAAGATACGGTGAGCATGTGGAGTAACAGCATTGGCCACAGTTGTGTGCCAATGGAAATACAGAAGGCCAAGGAGGCTATAGCAGTAGCTCACCTAGGTAGACTGCTCGTTGTCAGCATTGCAATGCATTGCAAGAAGCGATAACAAGAAGTTCAATTTACGTCAGTTAACATTCAAATCGAATGCTAAGCATTGAGGCTAGAAACTGAAGGTTTCAGGAAGATGAAATGACATGGCTGGAATTGTGCTAAGCTCTCACCTTGCCTTCCTTTCCTAGTCTGGCCTTCCTTCCTGCATGTGTTGTCCCACAGGTGAGCCTCATACCTCCCGGTCCATCTGTGCCTGCAGATCGATCGATTTACACACACACACACACACGCACGCATCAGGATGATCGGTCAACAAGCTAACCAACACGCATGAGGAACGACGACGTTGAACCAACAAAGCGAGATCTTGATCATGTATGCATGCATGCGCTGATGCGCAGCGCAGCAACCAACGCCAACCAACCTGGTGACGCCGCGGAACTGCGAGGTCCGCTGCCCGAACGTCTGCGCGGGCTTGCGGTGCACGGGCGTTGGCGCCGCCGGCAGCAGCTGCGGCGGCTCGGCCGGCACGTCGTCCGTCACGGCGAGCGACAGCGCCGCCGCCGCCGGCCGCTCCGGCGGCACGTACATGGCCTCCCGGAGCCAGGACTTGATGCCGGAGATGGACATGGACCCGCCGACAACGCCGCCGCCGGCGTTGTACATCGGCACTGCTGCGCCTGGCGGGCTCGCGCTCGCTACTGGGGCGCCCAGGAAGTACTGGCCGTGGTGGGGCACGAACTGATGCTGATGCTGGTCCGGGAAGCCGCCGCTGCAGGGCGGCGCGTTCATGTTGATCCCCAGGCCAATGCCGCCGCCGCCGCTGCTGCCGTGGTAGTACGAGCCGCACGAGAGGGGTTGGAGGTCGTGGACCTCGTGGTACTTGTTGGCCTGCTCGGCGTGGACGCAGCTGTCGTAGAGGCTGCTGCTGCTGCTCTTGTTGCTGCTGCAAGTGACGTTCATGAAGTCCTCAAGCTTGGGGCCTTTGGCTTCTGCTGCGCCGTGCCTCCGATCTGCACAGGGCGGTACAAAGAACGGACAAGCAGAAATGATGCTTCCTTTTCGAGAGAACGCCATGGGCCAACAACAAGTGCAGTGCACTCTTACGTTCACTGACTTCTCAAGCAGTCGCAAGTTGCCCAGCCTTAAATGAAAACAACTGGTACTACTATATACAGGTGAAGATCTCTGTCTTTTTCTTTTTCTTTGACAAGTAAGGTGAAGAACTGAACACGATCCAAGATAATTCATCAAGAGACCAAAGAAGTCTTTTCACTTCACTTATTAGCATGTTGCAAACGAAATCGGTTTGCGCTGAATCTTCGTGATTTAGATTTAGAATTTTATACGAATCTCTTGAGTCAAGAAGATATGTGGGGGACGCATGATATAAAGAAGCATGATTTCTAGATTCTGTTCTTATTGTTAGCTAGCCGAAGCTATTATAAAAAACAAAGCCGTACTCCTATGTCATCTAGATTTCTTCATGTGCTGTTTATACCATGAACGGAAATTGACAAAAAGAATGCAAAGGATCGAAAAGGAGCTGTGCTCCACAAAGACTAGTACAGCGTCTCAATCATAACCTTACAAAACCTAGTACTTAAAAAACAAGCTGCTGCTTCCCCTACCCTACAGACATACTGAAGCAAAAGCTAACGAGCATGCAGTTACCTGGCGCAGAGCTATAGTGCAGAGAGCCGTCGGGCTGCAGCGGCATGGCCACGAGAGGGAGAGGCGAAGCAGCCGCGGCAGGCGAGGAGCAAGAGCCGTCTCCTCCATCCCCGCTCGCGCTCGCTCCGCCGCCGCCGCCGTCGCCGTAGCCGCCCCTCCCTGCCGAAGGAGACAAGGAGAAGCCGAGCCACCCGTTGTTCATGTCCATCTCCTCCTCCCCTGGCCCGCCCACACAGAGAGATGAGATCAGAAGAAGACGGAAGGGGACACAGGAACCGACGATGGAGTTCCTGATGATGATGATGATCCTTCTCCTCCTTTTTCAGAGAAAGACTTCTTTTTGGACACGAGAGAGGCTGTTTCTTGCAAGCAAGAGAAGCAAGAAAGGCAACTAGAGTGGTGCTGGACTGCTGGTGCCGGAGGAGGACGAGAAGAGTCTCCTTTTTGACGTTTATGCGAGCAAGCTATATATGGCTATGGGGGTGCGTAGGTGGAACGATATGAATGCGAATTGCAAGGAGCTCAAGAAGCGTTTGCGTAGGTGACGACGACTGACGAGCGATCGAGAGGCCGGCCGGGTGTGTGAATGTGTGATAGACTCATACTACTAGACTGCGTGAGATTGAGAGAGAAGAGAGTCCATGCAAAATAAAAGTTTCGGTGTGCAACTATGCATTGCATGCACAGATGCGAGCGTGGACCGGCGTTTCCTTTTGTCTTGGGGGCCGTGCCATGCCACGCCACGCCATGCCGTGCCATCCATCAGTGGAGACGTCTTGCAGCGTGGCCTGTGGGTGTGGCATGCAGTGCAGCTACCACCAGCGGCTCAGCCGGGGGCCGGGGCCCTCCTGCCAGGCTCTAGCGGCACGAGGAGCTAGACTCGAGCTAGCCTGGCTGCCCTAGCGTAGTACAGCGTGTGAATGTGTGACGCCTCATCAGTCGTCTCGCTCTATCTTTCGCCTCTCTCCTGTCTGTGTTCGTCGTCGTCGTCGTCGTCGTCCTCTCTCTCTCTCTCTTTCTCTCTCACGTGCCGGCCGAATTCGATCCACGGGTGCCGCCGCATGCATGCAAGGAAATGCGCGCACATCTTCTCAGGTGATTTCGTGATCCAGAGATCAAGAACAGCTACTCTCTATGGACGCTTTTTTGAGCTTCTGTACGCGTGTACTCCCGTTTGCATCGTTGTGATCACATCCATGGGTTAGCGTAGTGCTGCACCCATGCATGTTTCATCTCGGTAACAAATCGAATCGTTCATTCGTTTGCGTGACCAAACTTCACTTCTCCCGATTGTTCCCACTGTACGGTTCACTTACACTTTGTACTACTCAGAGCAGGTCAAACTTTCTTACTAGATTTAGATTTATAGAAAATATTAGTAATATTTATATTCCCAAATAAGCATCTTATGATACTAATTATATATTCCCAAATAAGTATCTAATGATACTAATATTTCTTACTAGATTTAGATTTAGATTTATAGAAAATATTAGTAATATTTATATTCAACGATCTATCTAATGATACTAATTATATATTATAAATATTTATATTTTTAATATATATTAGGTTAAAATTAAAAGTGTTTGAATTCAGAAGAACCGAGGATGATATTTTTTACAGGACAGTAAGAGAAGTTTGTACCGCTCTCTAGCTTTTCTTAGATTTTTAAAAAGATAGTAACATTACCTGCAGCGACGGATCTAGAATTTGCTCATGACTAGGGGTGTTTGGCATGGCTCCTCTTGAGGGGCTCTTCTAGAGGAGCCAGAGCCATTTTGGATTTGTGGTTCCTCTAAAATGGTTCCGGTTCCTCTGCTTTTTATTTAAAAACGGCTCCTTCATGAAAATGTTTGACAGGGCTCCTTCGCAGGAGCCAAAGCCAGAGACAGGGAGGAGCCCTGCCAAACAGACCCTAAGATCTCTACGTGTAGTGAAAATTACCCGTTATATCTCTTCCCATTAACGAAAACAACCCAATAATTATTGAGCATACATTTCTAATTTTAATACAGGTATGCTTGTAAATACTGGAGTACGTAGTTTAGGTAACTGCTCTATTATTCGGGACTTCATTCTTTGAAAATATTGTAAGACATCGTCTTCTGGTATGCTTGCAAATACTCCTCTCTCAATATAACAAATCACCCGATGAGAAATCATCTATTTTATTGAACATCCAAGATCACCAATCAAAGCATTGTAATATCTCATACTACAACACCAAGAAACAATACATTTTATAGATATATGAACAAATAAGAAAAATGAAACTACACTTACTAAAACATATGATAACACTTACCAAAATAAATAAAAATAGTTAATCCAAAAGTGCAAGCATTGACACGATACTTACAAGTAATCGATAAACTTGTTGTAGCATTGTATATTTTTAGAAATGATAAGGCAAATAAGCTCTCGCAACAAACAAACAATATTGTTAAGTTTCAGAAACATTTGCAGCATGCCTGCCATAAAATTTTCACACTTCTTGTTGGCCTTCACGTCTCTATGCTTCTACTATCTGCTTCACGTGTGATCACCGAACCATGCTTCCCCTCCTCTTGTCATGCTCGTTGCTTCGCATTCATTGTTTGCCCCCTAATGACTCCTCAATAAGGAACCACTCCGCTGATGACACCCCTCTATTAGATCTAGAAGAGTTAGGGCGTCTCCAACAGGTTATCCTCGCTAGCTCTATTTGCCTTCGTGGACAGAGAGAACATGAAATCTTCACTCGCCAGCGACGAACTCGTCGCTCAGCTCGCACACACTCCCCCGTGCACCACCATCTCTGAGTGGACGACCGGCCCACTCCCGTATATGCTGTTCTGCTGGACTTTTTTTCCTTTTTTTTATTCTCAATCGACTGGCGATTCGGAACTTCTCGTTGAGGATGCCCTTAAAGAAAGTTCAAGCTTTTCCATGGGGAGGGATTGCTGGTGTAGAGAGAGCAAAAGAAGCTGGAAATCATGCGTGTGGCGGCGACGAGCAGACATATAGCAAGAAAACCGATTTTTCCGATGCCAAATAGGTTAATTTTTTTACACGAGTAGAGAAACGACCTTTGATCCAGCTCGAAATTTGGCTTTAGTTCCGGTATTTTTCGCGTTCGGGACTAGAGAGACCTTTAGTCCCGGTTTGTAGATTCAACCGGACTAAAGGTCCCTGCCCAACGGCTACTGCGCCAGGCTTTTGCTGAAGGGGACCTTTAGTCCCGGTTGGAGCTACCAACCGGGACTAAAGGTTAACTTTTACTCCCGGTTGGTGCCTCCAACCGGGAGTAAAAGTCTACTCCCGGCTGGAGGCTCCGTCCGGGATTATAAAGGGACCTTTAGTCCCGGTTTCTGTCTCCAACCGGGACTAAAGATACCCTCCTATATAGCCCTTGTTCCTCCCCGAGCCCGAGCCACTTCGAACTCAGTGTTCTCTTGCTATCGCCGGCCTCTCTTCTTCCTCATCGCCGGTCACAAGATTTCTTCCATTCCTCCATCGGTTCTAAAGGTTACCAAATTTATACTCTCGTGTTTCATCTGTAGCTTATTTCATTTTATGAACTAGATATATGTGGTTTTTTTATGGTAGATTTTTTTTATTTGTAAGCCATTTAAGCTCCAAATCACTTTAAAGTTTGCGTATTTGGATGAAGGAAGGTTAAAGTAGTTATTCAAAACTAGTATTGAGCTTTCATTTCTAGCATGCATAGCACACTTCATGCTTTAGAGATATGGAGAATTTTAGAGTTTTTTAATTTTATTTGTTTATAAAATGAGAAATTTATATTATATTAAAAATGAGTATAGAGAGTAGATGGCAACTGCTTCCGGGGCCTCGGCCTCTCATCGGGTTACAAAGCGACTGAGGCCGGACCTTCCTCTCATTGCATGCGGCAAGTGTGAGGAGAAGATTGTGATGGAGTACCGGGTGAGGAAGGAGTGTCCCAACAAGGACCGTATCTTCTATAAGTGTCCGGATCGCAATATGAGTTATTTTGTCGCATTTGATGATTATGGTTAATTTATACTTATTTTCATGATGATTGTAATTAATGTTCTAATTTTTTATTTTAATTTTAGTGGGATGGCACTGGATCTTCATTCACACTTGTTGAAGTCGGGTTTCATGCCAAACTATATTTGTTGGACGAAGCACGGAGAAATCGGGGTTGTAATGGAAGAAGGTGAAGAAAAACAATGGGATGATGATGACATTATTGCTGAATATGGTGCCTTCAATGATACTGCAATGGGGGAAGCTGAAGAAGAGGTAGTGGCAGAAGATGAGCCCGCTGATGATCTTGGTCAGGTCATTCGTGATGCACAAAGAGAATGCGAAAGTGAAAAGAAGAAGATCAAGTTTGAGCACATGCTAGAGGATCACAAGAAATTGCTATACCCAACTTATGATGCAGGACCGAAAAAGCTGGGTACCACACTGGAATTGCTGCAATGAAAGGCAAAGAATGGTGTATCTGACAAGGGATTTGGAGAGTTACTGAAAATCCAAAAGAAGATGCTTCCAAAGGATAATGAATTGCCCGTCACTATGTACAAAGCAAAACAGGTAGTCTGCCCTTTGGGATTAGAAATCCAGAAGATACATGCATGTCCTAATGACTGCATCCTCTACCATGGCGAGGAGTACAAGAAGTTAGATGCATGCCCGGTATGTCATGCATCGCGGTATAAGATCAGACGAGATGACCCTGGTGATGTTGAGGGCGAACATCCCACGAAGAAAATCCCTATCAAGATTATGTGGTATGCTCCTATAATACCACGCTTAAAACATCTATTCAGAAACAAAGACCATGCAAAGTTATTGCGATGGCACAAAAAAGACCGTAAGGTAGATAATATGTTGAGACACCCTGTTGATGGGTTCCAGTGGAGAGCAATCGATAGAGAATTCCCGGAGTTTGCAAATGACGCAAGAAACTTAAGGTTTGCTTTAAGTACAGATGGTATGAATCCTTTCGGGGAGCAGAGCAGTAGTCATAGCACTTGGCCTGTTACTCTATGTATCTACAACCTACCTCCCTGGTTATGCATGAAGCATAAGTTTATTATGATGCCAGTGCTCATCCAAGGTCCAAGGCAATCTGGCAACGACATCGATGTGTACCTGAGGCCACTAGTTGAAGAACTTCTACTTTTGTGGAACAGACCAGGTGTACGTGTGTGGGATGAGCACAAACAGGAGCACTTTGACCTGCGAGCATTGTTGTTCGTAACAATCAATGATTGGCCTGCTCTAAGTAATCTTTCAGGACAATCAAACAAGGGATATAATGCATGCACGCACTGTTTCGTTGACATTAAAGGTATATTCTTGAAAAAAATGTCGAAAGGTCATGTACCTTGGTCATCGTCGATTTCTTCCTACAAATCACCCCCTAAGAAAGAAATGCAAGCATTTTAAAGGTAAGGTAGACCACCAGTCCAAGCCGGGCAACCGAACTGACGAGGATGTACTCAATATGGTCAAGGATGTGAAAGTAGTATTTGGAAAGGCACGTGGCAGCGAACCTGTTCTGAACGACGCCGACAGTCATGCACCCATGTGGAAGAAAAAATCCATATTTTGGGAGCTACCCTATTGGTAAGTCCTAGAGGTCCGTAGGGCGATCAACGAGATGCACCTGACGAAGAATCTTTGTGTGAACCTACTAGGCTTGATGGGTGTGTATAGGAAGCCTAAGGACACACTTGAAGCATGACAGGACCTGCGATATTTGAAAGAACGAGACAACCTACATCCAGAGAAGACAGATGATGGACGCCATTACTTAAGTCCTGCCAGCTACACTCTTAGCAAAGAAGAGAAGGAAAGCATGTTTGAATGCCTAGCAAGCATCAAGGTACCATCTGGATTCTCCTCGAATATAAAGGGTATAATAAATATGCCAGAGAAGAAATTCCTAAACTTAAAGTCTCATGACTGCCACGTGCTCATGACGTAATTGCTTCTAGTTGCATTAAGAGGAATTCTACCTCTAAATGTACGTCTAGCCACCATGAAGCTATGTGCATTCCTCAATGCAATTTCTCAGAAGGCAATCGATCCAATGGATCTAGCTAAACTACATAATGATGTGGTTCAATGTCTTGTCAGCTTTGAGTTGGTGTTCCCTCCTTCCTTCTTTAATATCATGACACACCTCCTAGTTCACCTGGTCAAGGAGATTAGCATTCTCGATCCTATGTTCCTGCACAAGATGTTCTCCTTTGAGAGGTTCATGGGAGTCCTAAAGAAATATGTTCACAACCGTGCTCGGCCAGAAGGAAGCATCGCCGCGGGCTATGGAACAGAGGAGGTTATTGAGTTTTGTGTTGACTTTATTCCTGACCTTGACCCAGTTGGTGTTCTAGAATCGCGACACGAGGGGAGACTAAGTGGAAAGGGGACACTAGGGAAGATAATATATATTGGTACGTAGGACAATTATTTTAATAAAGCACACTACACAGTTCTGCAAAACTCCTCCTTGGTGGATCCGTATATCGAGACACATAAAGAGTTGCTCCGATCCGAGTTTCCAGGGAAGTCTGAAGCTTGGATTACGCGTCAGCACATGGAAACTTTTAGCGACTGGTTGCGAAAAGAATGTCAGGGTGATGAGAGTATTGATGAGCAACTGTATTTGTTGGCTAGGCAGCCATCGTGACATATTCTCTCATACAAAGGGTACGAGATAAATGGGAATATATTTTACACAGTAGCCCAAGATAAAAGGAGCACCAACCAAAACAGTGGTGTCCGCATAGATGCCACCGACCCTAATGGAAATAAGCAAACATATTATGGCCACATAGAGGAGATGTGGGAACTAAACTATGCACCTACTTTTAAGGTACCTTTGTTCAAGTGCCAATGGGTAAAGGCGACTGGAGGCGAGGTAGTAGTCGATAACCAGTATGGAATGACAACCGTGGACCTCAACAATATTGGGTACAAAGACGAACCATTCGTTCTTGCCAAGGATGTGAATCAGGTGCTTTATGTCTAGGACATGTCTACAAAATCGAAGAGAGGGAAAAATAACAACAACCCAATCTATGAGCCAAAGCGCCACATAGTTCTTTTAGAGAAAAGAAACATCGTCAGAATTGAAGACAAGTCAGACATATCAGAAGATTATAAAAAGGATGACCGCATTCCACCCTTCACAGTGAATAAAGACCCAAACATCCAGTTAAATGATGAGGACACTCCATGGTTACGACGCGATCATAACCAAGGGATATACATTAAGAAAAAGTTCACTACTGTGCCCGCTTGATATATTTAGTGATGTATTAGACCTGTTATGTAATAATTGTGACTTTAGATTTTTTATCGTGTTTTTATATTTTCTACGGTTTAAATGAATTTTCTGCTAGACGATGGATTTCCCATGGAGAATGTGTGATGAAAAAACAAATGATCAACGTTAATAATATGTGAAAATTAATTTCCTGTCAAAAAGCAATAGTTTTAATGATTTTAATTAAGTAGTATATTTTTGCATGGTGCAAATTGTAATTATTATTTACACTATGTCAAATATTCATACAGTAAAACAAAAGAGTTTAGGTTACAATTTTTTGTTGTGTATAATAATGCAAAACCAAGTCCAGGATTTCTTTTTATAATTTTTTTGGTAATATTTTATTTATTAGGCAATTAATAACTCTATGCATTTTTATATAAAAGAAATATATAAAAAAGGAAAAAACTTATGGAAACCGGAGAAAGCCAACTGCAGACCACCTTTACTCCCGGGCCTAAAATGCCCTTTACTCCCAGGCCGTGGCTACACCCGAGACTAAAGGTGGGCTGTGTTTTCGCAGCCCGCCAAAATGACCTTTACTTTTGGGCCATGGCTACACCCGGGACTAAAGATCAGACCTTTAGTCCTGGTTCTAATCATCACTCAGAACTAAAGGGTCTTTAGTCCCGGTTTATAGCGGCAACCGGGACTAAAGGTCTCTCTTTATAAAACCTCTCTGTCTCCGCCAAGCCTCATCTTCTCCACCAGATCGATCCAGCAGCGCCGCCGCCCCTAGGCCACCCTAGCCTCGCCTCACGCGCGCACGCTGTCTCCGGCCGGCCAGTGCACGCCTCGCGTCATCCTCGTCCCCGGCCCACCTCGCCCCCAAGCAGTCTTCTCCAAGATCCACAGCAGGCCACAGCTACGGCACGTCTCTAGGTTTGGCCCCGGTCTCCCTCTTCCTCCGCACTTCCCTTGATGATGTCGTAGTTGGTGTTCCGACGACGATGGAGATCGTCGGGCTAGGTTGGGGCAGGGCACCCATGGCCTTGGCGGGATTTATAGATACCTGGTGGAGAACAATGTTGAGATATGTCATGGTGGGGTTCATATTTGGAAGATGCATATTACTGAATTTGTTAGAGGGCTTTTGTATTGCATAAACATGACTACATTATGTTGTGCAATTTGAAACTAACAAGAGGTGGTCGAGTCGGGGAAGCTAAAACATGTGTCTTGTCTGTTGTCTGACTGTCTTTCTCATGATGTGTGTAGGTCAATAGAATCGGTATTAGTGATCAGCGGCGAGATGATCAGTGCTGTGCATGACAATTGTGTGTGTTGCTATTGCTAGGAGGTAGCATGCTCAAGTGTAGAAGGGGCAAGGGCCAAGGGGCTTGTTCTGTCATCACAAGAGGGAGGACGATGGTTAGCAGTGTGTGTTTGTGAACCTGCCTTGCTGGCTTGAAGTCTTTCTCGCGATATATGTGTTATTATAGATGCTCAAGATATTGTTAATTAGTTCTTATAGTTTATCTACTGTATTTACAGGCTGCGTGCGGTCGCATGCCGTAGATGTCAGAAACAACTTCATCTTTTGAAAAAAAGAATCTAGTATGGTTTCAAGTTGAACACTAGGTGGAATTTTTTTGTGACCTACTAAATCCACTCCCCAACTCTCTGTTGGGTCGGCATCCAAGTTGATGCCACGCAAAGTTTATCCAAAACTCAAGTTGCTTTTTAACTTGACAACCATGGTACAGGTGCACTATGCGTATACTGATCTGCGTATACTGGCCTTGGCGGCGGCGGGAGCGGGAGGGGAAGAAGGAGGCTGCTGCCGTGGCCATGGAGCTCCGGCATGACAAATCCTTTAATTAAAAGCTCTACTAGATGATCATGTTTATTAGAATTATGATTTTATACATTTGTACATACTTGTTGCAAATGAGCTTTTGTATGAATCTAGAATCTGGGTAGGAGCTAACTTTGATCTGGTAGGAGTTATGGCAGATATCATGAGCTTTTGCAATTTCTACAAGTCATAAAAAAAGATGCTTCTGTATGAATCTAGAATCTGTGCATGATCTTTGAAGTTTGGATTGGAACCTGAGTGGTAGAAATTTTTTTGCGACAAAATCTCTATGCTGACGAGAGCAGCATTGACAATGGAAGCATTTTTTAAGATATAGTGAGATGCTTGCTTTTGCATTTGTTTTGTACATTTTGCTGTTATAAACAATAGTCTGCTGATTTCCATTAGTATCAATTTGGCTCATCAATTTGGTGCATACTTCTGTAACATGTTTTTTTAGTAAAGTCTAAGTCTCTAACATGTTTTTTTGGCTGCAGGAGCTGGACCTCACGTTTGACACCTTGGATGTGAGCCACCGTCGCCACCATATATAATCCGTTTATGATGGATTAATTGCTCCAACCTTTTGTAATCGGATGGATGCGTGTGCCGAGCCCTCGTGCCGGTAATCTTGTAATGCGAATTTGCGCTGAGCCATCGAGCTCAGTGGAGCACGGGCGCGCCCGGTGTCTTGTCGTTTCCTCCTTTTTGCGTGGTAGCTTATGACGACTAGTTAGAAAATTATAGAAAATCCGTACTAGTTGAACTTACGGACCGTGTTTAGCTCGGCGAGCATGTTCTCTGCCGAGCGGTAATGGACGTCAAGGAGGAGCTTTGATTCTACGAGGGAAAGCGGGAATAGTCGTGGAAGACCATATTCCCTTCCTCGTAGAATCGAAGCTCTTCCGTGGCCAAGTACGGTGCCGTCCGGTGGAGAAATGCTCGCTGAGATGATCACGTAAGCAAGGTCAATTAGTACGGATGGTTATTTATTCACACGTCCCGATATCGTCACAGTAGTCTGTCAATCACCGTACCAAAACATAGTATATATATAAATATAAACGATAATCGATTGTCATGTGTGTACACTCCCATTCTTCTGTTAATTTGTGGAAATATCATGTGAATTACTTACCTGCCGCAGTAAAAGACGAGAACACAATGACCATGGCCACGGTCATGAAAAATGCCAACGACACAACACTAGCAACTTTCTCGGTAAGCAGTGTAGTGTTAAACGCTCTGGAAACCTTTAAACTTTGTCAGTTAAGATTTCCCCTTCAAACAAGCTATGCACTTAAATAAGGCTTATGCTAGATTCTATCACTAGTACAAATACAAAAATGATTTTTACAAATGTTACTATCCTTGAGGTGGCACGTTTTGCAGGAGTTCATTTTATAGATATAGTTTTTATTTTTTATAGATATATCTGGTGGTGTAAAAGCTAGATGGCTGCCCCGAGAGACAACATGGATGAAGAAATAATGAATATTATCAACACCGGCACTCAATTTGCCGATGGTGACCAGCAGGATGTAGATGACGGGAGTCAATACCTGGCTCTTGAAGATAACCAAGAAAATATTGTGCAAGAAAATGCAGGCGATGTATATATATTTATATATATATATATTTGGATATTATATATATATATATATTTGAATATCTATCATCTATTATATGTAGCCCTCTGGATCGACGACAACAACGGCGAAAAGCAAAAAAATTCGAGGCCCGAAAAAGCCATTGGAGGGGCGCTACATAATATCGGAATTCAATATCGAGACAGGTGAACCACTTGGTCCACACGTAAGGAAATTCGTGCAACATTGTGGGTGCCTTGTAAGGGACAGACTTCCGATCAGTGCTCGTGAATGGAAGCAAAAGATCAACGAGCCTCATGTTAGTTTTGTCTCTGATCTTGATAAGAATTTAATTTGAGATGATATTCTTCAACATTTCACGTTGCAAGCGGATGATTATGATGCTATCAACGATGATGAATTGAAGGAGCTAGTTCAAAATTGGGCTATGAAGAAGATGGCCACACAATTTCAGACTTGGAAGAAATCCCTATACATGAAATACATCAAGAAGAACGTAACGCCCAATTTCAATACTAGTGGCCCGCTCATGAAGTTGAGGCCCTACTGGAATGATTTTGTACAGTACAAGACATCGAAAGAGGGTGAGGAACGGGTGAGAAGGAACCAAGAGAATGCCCGACAGAAGGTATACCACCATGGCATGGGATCTGGTGGCTACGCGACTGCCATTCCCAAGTGGGAAAAATAGAAGTGGACATTCTTGCCAAGGGTATCACACCAGAATCACTCAATTGGCCCAAACGCGCGAAGAATTGGTTTTTTCACTCATGGGGGAAGACTGGACCTAGAGACTGGGAAGCTGGTTCATGGCTCAAAACTTGAAAGAGCAACACAAAGATTATCTTATGCTCTATAAGCTAAAACTATTGGTGCGTTCATGCCCAATAGAGAGAAGGATAAACTGACGTATGCCCTCGGGACCGCTGAATACAGTGGCCGAACGAGAGGTTTAGGACGGAATATTTCTTGGGAGCATGGTTTCCCTGACAATAGAGATACCTATAGAAGCCAGTAGAGAAGGAAGGATGAGAATGCAGCACAGATCAGCAGGTTGGAGGAATTGGTTCGTGAGTCACGGGAGGCGTTGCTTCAAGCACAGGAGCGCGAAAAAGACATGCAAGCTAGAATGCAGGACGAAATCATAAAGCAAGTGCAAATAGCAATGAGTGCCCAGAGGCAGGCATTAGATCCAGGAATGAACATTAATATTGGCCCCCTGATCAGTTGAAAAGCAGTTGCGCTTCCACGGAGTTGCCAAATCAAGATGATGCAATGCTACGTTTCCCCATGGATGACATCACTACACCGTTTACATCATGTGAGCTACATATTCCAAAAGAGAATGCCATAATCATGGTGGCTCTTGGTGTTTTTTCTCCTCCAGATCCTACCAAGACACCAAGAATCCATGGGGCAATAATACCACCTGGATATGTTAGCGTCTCAGTTGATAGAGTTAACAAAAGTTTTAGTGACCTGCCTCTTGACATTCTAGGAGGTGATGGGGGAAGACTCTAGGAGAAGCAGAGAAAACATTCATACTATGGCGCAAGCGCTACATCATTATTCTCGGGATCTCTAGTCCACCGTCGCTTCCTCAACTGCCATACAATAGGTGCAGACAAAAGTAAACGAAATAATTTTTTCACAAACTTTCTATTGACATGCATGATTAATAATAACAATTTCTTATACCTAATTATTCTTTTTTGTAATCACACAGCAGGGCCTCCGCCAAGCTAAGTCCAATTATTCAATCTCCAGATCATTATAGTGCTCCGAACAATCAGGTGGCAACGCCGCCACCGCCGCCACCTCCAAGGAGGTCTCCAACGCCTCCAAAGAGGTCTCCAACACCTCCAACGGCTGCCCCGCCTCCCTTGATGACTAAGAGGAAGCTAGCTCCTAAGAGGTCCGCCCTGCAAACAAAGTTGTTGTCCCACCAGCCGGCAAAGAAGAAAGCCTCATCTAATTCAGTTATTCCCCAAAAACTCTTTCAAGAAAAGTGAAAAGGAATTAAAAGCTGCAGTAAAAAAAGATGTAGACAGTTTCTTCGAAAGAGTAAAAAACAACGAGAAGAGAGGGAGAACTCGGAGAAATCATACTTCTACCTACCTCTAGATCTTCTAAGAAGAAGGTGGACCAGAAAAAGCGGGACTCTCAAAAGACCCGGCCAAAATCGGACTACGACCTCTCTCTCACCAAGTCATTTGAGGCGACGCAAAAAAAGACTAGACCAAGGAAAGGTGTTGCACAACTCGGACAACAATCGCAACAATCAGTCCCCCCTCTTGTCGTTCGTAATGAATATGGTTCGAACTTAGACTTAGACGTCGATTTTGAGGAGTTGGCTCGGTTTTACGAGGAAACTGGTTTGGACCTTGCCCAAGTGCTCGCTAAAGGACCATCTGTTCCGAAAGTGGATTCTTGGAAGAAATTTGAACGTGGAAAGAGTCTATACAACCCTGAGGCCTTAGGTGAACTGGGTACGCAAATGTACCTGCTAAACAAGTGGTATATGGCGGCGTGTGAACGGAAGAGGCCTTTGTTACTGTTAGAGTTAGAAACCAACATTACTTCCGTGGCGATGACATTATATATGTCGAGTTTGAAGAATTACACCAACTATGCCACCTGGACTCTCTCGACAAAAGTCTCATTAGCTGTATTGTCTGTAAGTGTGATTATTTTCTACTATTAAAGTGTGTATATATAAAGCTACATGTATATATATACATTATATATCCTCACACTATATTTTTATATATGCAGATATGAGATGACAGAACTCAGAAAGAGAAAGGTTGGTTTCGTTGATCCAAATGTCGTATTCAAACACACTAATCCCCGCCTCAATGGAAAGCTGAACTCGAGAAAAATCTCATGAGGTTCTTAGTGAACCAACAAAACAAGGACATACTCTTCTCCTACAACTTCAAGTGAGTGTTAAATAATTAATGTCGATCATATAGATATTTGTTCAATTATTTACTTACTAGCTAAGCTATCTCCCATATATATACATATATGTTGACTCTAGTTAATGTCGATCATATTTGTGTATAAAAACATATGCAGCAATCACTGAATATTGATGGTCATCGATATGGCCAATAGTCGGTTGAGAATCTTAGACTCGTTAAAAAAAAGAGCAAACAGAGTACCAAGACATGCTAGATATTATCCAAGGGTAATATGGTCTCTCTAGCAACTATATATACCCCGATCTCTTAACTGCAATAATTATTAAAGACCAAATTAATGTTTTATTTTATTGGGCGCAGTGTTTGGAAAAGTTTCATTGAGAATCACCACATGAAACATTGCAAAGCGCCACTGGATATAATCGCACACAAAGTAAGTACTATCTACATATATATATATATATATATATATATATATATATATAATTCAATTAACACCATGCATGCTTTCAATTCACCGGATCTTTTTTCTCGTAAAAGTGGGTTCTGAGACAAGAACAGGGGAACAACTACTGCGGATACTATGTTTGCGAGTTTATCGGGGCGTACACAAAAAGAACTCCTGAAGAGATCCTCAAAGTATGTTATATAAATATATTTATATATTCACAATTTCTTTTGTTGCTCATATATATAAGTAATCAAGTGACCAACAGACACACACACATATATATATATATATATATATACTTTTCCTTTAACTTTTATTGAAGACTCTATGGTTGAAGGAAAAAGTCATACGACGTGACCAACTGAAAGCAATTCAAGAGACCATAGCAGGATTTCTTAATGACCAGGTCCTCAACCCCGCCGGCGAGTTCTACAATGACGTCAACGAAACATGGAAGCCAAAATAGATGGAGTGATTTTGTTATCCCAAGGATATGATAGAATATACAATGCAACCTTTATTTGTAATATATATATATACACACATACATATTATATGTACATAAAATAACGTACAATATATGTATATGTATATAATATATACGTTAGTTTCATACTTTAGTTTGTACAAAATGTTCGAACATTATAAACGTGTAGAATACGTATATTATTAGCAGCGTAGAATGCGTATTCGAAAACCTATTCGAAAAACAAAACGAATCATCAATTGAAAATAGAAACAAAAAAAAGGAAACCTTTAGTCCCGGTTGGTAATACCAATCGGGACTACAGAGCCGCCCCACGTGGCTAGGCCGGGAGGCCCTTTAGTCCCGGGCGCGAAACCGGGACTAAAGGAGGGGACCTTTAGTCCCGATTTCGTACTTCCGGTTCCAAAACCGGGACCGAAGGCGGTTGAGAACAGCCCGTTTCTCCACTAGTGTTAGTACCTGTCACGTCGAATGTTTGACACTAATTTCAAATATTAAATATAAACTAATTACGAAACTAAATACACACATTGAAACTAATCTTTAAGACAAATCTATTAAGTCTAATTAGTCTATAATTTAATAATATTGTGCTACTGTAAATATATGTTAATGATAGACTAATTAAACTTAATAAATTCATCTCGCGGTTACCGACTACTCCTACAATTTATTTATTATTACTATCCGAATAGATATGATGCCTCTCGTTCATGATTAAACTTAGCAGTGATCAAATACCCCTCGAGAGCAAACATAAAGGGATGCTAAATTGTCTTGTCAAACGTTTATCAAAGGCAGTTTGCGAGTTGACATTCACGCGGATCGAGCCAGAAGGTACGAGAATTCATGCAGGTGCTCACGTGAAAAAACTCGAGTACGGATGGGAGGGGAGAGAGTCCTTTTGTCTTGCAAGCCTGCAAAGCTGCCGAAAGTATAGCAAGGCCAGAAGGGTAATGGTGAAAATTTGTGTGTTGATATTTTTGGAGAAACAATCAGCCTGTTCGGCAGAGGCTGAAACAATCGTATATGATCGTGGATTATTACTACTGACTAATTTAGTGTGAGAGAAAAATATTATTCTAGTTAGAAATTTATAATCGTTTACAACCAAGCAAACAGACTGAATGGTGTTGATATCTCGAGGCACACCTATCCTGACCAAAATCTACGGAAGATAGTCGATTGGACGGGCTGTCCTACTCGTACCACGTACATATAGGGTTTTGGTTATTGACGAGTATTAGTGATTTGGGGTTTTGGTAATTGATGAGCATAAGTGTTCTGACTAATGTGTATTTTACAATGGTATTCACATTAGAGTAACTTAGACTGTCTCCAACGGATCCAACCCAAAAACAAGACGTATTCCCCAGTTTAGGTTATGCACAGTGAAAAGGTCCGTGACCCATAAACTCCCTTCTCTAACCGTCGGGCGCAACAGAGCGTCCTCTTCCCTTCCTCCTCTCGCAGGCCCGTTGATGGGAGCGCCTCCCTCCCCGCCGAGCAGATCTCGCCTCCCTCCCCGCTATAGATGGCCATGCAGCCCGCGGGCTCGTGTCCCGGCCCATGGCCCGGCGTTTTGGCCCGGCCCGAGAACGGCACGGCACGGTGGCCACCGGGCCCAGGCCAGCCCGGCCCGAGCGACCAGGACGGGCTTGGGCCGCCACCCTGGCCCGTGTGAAAGGTCCTTGTTTGGTTTTGGTAATTGAGTGACAACTTAGGTGGACTAATTGTGTTTATATGAGATACACAGGTGATTAGTCCACAGGTACATGTGTGTGAGCAACATATGCCATGAAGGTGAAAATGGCTTGGAAATGTTGCAAAGCTCACACATGTGATGATGAAGGAGCTTAAATGCATATGAGACATGACATTGAGTCATGTGATCAAGGTGGAGAAGATCAAGACAAGACTTGGCTTGATGGACCGGTTGCAAGCGTGAAGGGCAAGTCGAAGGCTTTGGAGTGATGGACCGCATGGCGGTGAAGCTTGAGCAAGACTTGGCGTCGATGGACGATGGCAACGGTGAAGAGCAAGTGAAGTCAAGATCGATGAACCAATATGATCACGTGATAATATGAAGTGGATCATATCATTGTTGATCGTGTTGGTGCATGGGTTGCATCAACATTGAAGGAGATGGAATGGAATGCGCAAGGCAAAGGTATAACCTAGGGCATTTCATTTCACCGGTCATAGGTGTGTAGAGAAGTTTATGACCGGGTTTAGGATAGATGGCCGTACTATCAAGAGAGGCAAACTTGTTTGCATATCGGTCATCTAGTGCCACTCGAATGATCTAACTTTGCATCGTCGCTAGGATCGAGTGGCGTGGCAAGTTGAGTGGCTAACATCCTTTAGGAAATGATTGTGAAAAGCTAACACACATACACATGATGGTGTACACTTGGTGGTGTTGGCACATTTACAAAGGAGGTGGTGTTTCCAGGGTTGAGATGGGTTTGGGTATTTCGGCGCTTTCGGGAAAATGGAATGCCTATTTTCTATTGTGCTGGATGCAAATTCTTGGTGGTTAGCACATTGGAGCAAGGGTGAAGAAGTTAGAAGTGAAAATGAGTTGATCGCGAAGATGCTGGCGTCGGTCAACTGACCGGACGCTAGATCTGAATGCACCGGACGCTGGCAGGCTGCGTCCGGTCAGGTTGACGTACGATGACGTAGAAGCTGGAGTGTGACCGGACGCTGGCTGCGTCCGATCAAGTGTGACCGTTGCCCTCCATCACACATATACTTGATAGTGATCATTCGATTGTGTGAGTGAGCGATTCTAGTGCGATTGCATCGTGAGGTTGCATCGAGTGGCACTAGGTGATCGAGTTGCAAGCCGGTGGTGCTTGTTACTCTTGGAGGTTGCCACCTCCTAGACGGCTTGGTGGTGGTCTCCGTCAAAGCGCGCAAGGAGCTTGTGCGGCGCTCCGGAGAAGTGCTTGTGAGGGGCATTGTGCTCGCCCCGCGGGAGCCGCGAAGAGCAACTCTAGTAAAGCGTGTCATTGAGCTATCCTCACTCAAGGGGTAGGTTCTTGCGGCGCCCGACGTGCGGGCTTAGCTGGTGATGCTAATTAGCCACCGAACCACCAAGTGAGCGGTCGACACAACGGGGACTAGCGTGTTGGCAAACACGTGAACCTCGGGAGAAAAATCATCGTGTCAACCTTGTTCTTCCCGTTGGTTTGCATCCCCATTACACAAGCTTGCAATTACTTTTATAAATATTAAGCTTGTGTAGTTGCTCTTGTAATTAGATAGCTTGTGTAGCTTGCTAATTACCTTCTTGCTTGTGTAGCATAGAAGTAGCTCCCTTGTGTGGCTAATTTGGTTTTAGTAACCTTGTTAGTCACATTGCTTAGTTTGTGTAGCTAAGTATTTGCGCTCTCTAATTAGGCATTGGTTGCCTTGTTATTGAGCATTGCTAGTGAGCTTTGTTAGCTTTGTGCTTTTGCTTACTAGCATGTGTAGGAGCTCTCTTGTTGCTTAAAATACTAGTGGCATAGGTTTGTGTAACCGTGCTCCTAGAATTGTTTAGGAGAGCTCTAACTAGCCCGGCATCTTTGTTGCATAATTGTTATCTTCGCAAGGTGCTAGTGAACATATATAGTGGGGTATAGTCTTGGCTAGACCGATAGTTTTAATTCCGCATTTATATCGGTTAGCCGACGCAATTAAGTTTTAGAAAAGACTATTCACCCCCCCTCTAGTCGCCATCTCGACCTTTCACCGTGGCACGGCACGGGCACGGCCCGGTCCAAAGAGGCGGCCCAGTGGTGGCCCGGTGCCCCCACGGCCCATTGGCTGGCCTAGCCCAACAAGCCCCCTCCCGGCCTCCCGGTGACCCGGCCTCCCCCGGCTCCCCGCCTCCCCGCTCCCCCAGTCTCCCTCTTGATATAAAATGCAGGCGCCGCTGCGGGCCGCCCCTAACCCTAACCCTAGCTTCACATTCCAAACGCCTCACCGCTGAGTCGCTGACCGCTCTCCGCTCTCGCCTCTCGCCTCGTGTCTGGTGCCTTGACGCCTCGTCCTCGATCTGTCGCCGTTGTTCGCATGGTGCTCGCCGGCCCTGCTCCGGTGACCTCGCCGCCGGTCTTGCACCTCGCCTCCCTCCCTCCTTTCCCTCTTCTCCTAATCTCCTTCTCCTCCATCCTTTTCCTCCTCTCCTCCTCCGGTGTACCATACGCCCCTAACCCTAACCCTAGCTTCACATTCCAAATCGCCTCACCGGTCGCCACTGAGTCGCTGACTGCTCTCCGCTCTCGCCTCGCGTCTGGTGCCTCGACGCCTCGTCCTCGATCTGTCAATGCCGTTCACCTGGTGCTCGCCGGCCCTGCTCCAGTGACCTCGCCGCCGGTCCTGCACCTCGCCTCCCTCCCTCCTTTCCCTCTTCTCCTTCTCCTCGGCTCCTCCCTCCTTTCCCTCCTCTCCTCCTCCGGTGTACCATACTACCATGTGAGTGGCTTGTGCCTGTCAGTCGTTCCGCTGTCGCTCGCCGTCGTTCTAACTGATGTCTCTCTCCTCTGGTTCGGTCTTGGGCTCTTGGCTGGCTCCCTGCCCCTGGCCTCTTCTCCGGCACTGGGCTCCGGTGGCATAGGTGAGTCGAAACCCAAACCCTAGATCTGTCTCTCTCTTTCACTCACTATCACTCTCTTGTCTCTATTCTTGTAAGTTCTAAATTTGTAATCTTCTTCTTCATCTTCTTCGCAGGTTGGTGCCTGACGCCGTGTCATCCTCCTCTGGAGGCGCCATGGCAAGCCCACCAGTGTCAAAGCGCCCCTGTCCACCGTCGAGGGGCGGTGCTGGAGCTAGAGCCAAGGGCCGGGGCCGGGCTGGCCGGTCGTCCCCCTCCCCCCCTCCCTCGGCCTCGGATTGGGAGGTTCTGGAAGTGGAGAACGACGACGACATCCGTGAGGATGCAGCCGGGCTGTTCGGCATCGATCTCGGTGACGGTGATGGCGCCCATCCGATTGATCTCGATGCCGGCGATGACGACGGTGGGGTGGCAGCCTCCACTGACACTCATGGTACCTCATCGACTGGTGGTGGTGGTAAGCTCATATCTACTGTTTGGGAGGATTTCACTGAGATTAAGAAAAACAACATACGAGTGGCTGCTATCTGTAAAATGTGTGGCAAGAGGTATACTGCTAGATCTGCTGCTAGCACTGGTCATTTGAAAAGGCACCAGAAATCTTGCAAGGCTAAACATGATAATGATAAGAGGGTCCAGTCTAGGCTTGCTCTGAATGCTGATGGTTTGCATAACTGGGTGTATGACCCTGCTATTGCTCGTATTGAGTTGTGCCGGTTGAGTGCTAGGCTGGACCTTCCATTAGGCATAGGTGAGACACAGGCCTGGGAGGATTACATTAAGCGTGCTCATAACCCTAGATTTGAGAAGGTTTCCAGATAGGCCACTACTAGAGATATGGGTAAATTGTTTGCTGAGCAACGTTCTATGCTTATGAATTCTTTGTTTCCTGCTTGCTCATCTGTGTCATTGACATCTAACATTTGGTCTGGTAATGCTAAGGAGGACTATATTTCTGTTGTTGCTCATTATGTTAGTGCTGATTGGGAGTTGCAGAAAAAGGTTATAGGTTTTAGGCTAATTGAGGTGTCACATTCTGGTGAAACACATTGCTGAGAAGATATCTGTTGTGGTTGAGGAGTTTGGGTTGATTGACAAGATCTTTGCTGTCACTTTAGACAATGCTTCAGCTAATTCTAAGGCTTATGATATCTTGCAACCTGTCTTGTTTGGTTACTTGGGTTCTTATCCTGCACCTACACATGATGATCCTCACAAGGTCAAGTATTTGCTTGTGCATCAGCGTTGTGCCTGTCATATCATTAATCTCATTGTCAAATCTAGCTTGAAGAGGTTGAAACCTTTTACTGAAGATTTCAGAACTGCAATAAACTTTTTGAATTCCTCTAATCAAAGAATTGCATTATTCAAAAATTACTGTATTGCTCAGGGTATAAGGCCTAGAAAGTTTGGATTGGATATGGATGTTAGATGGAATTCCACCTATTTAATGCTTAAGCATTTGCTACCATACAAAGAAGTATTTTCTGTGTGGCTTAACTCTAATTATGGTTCAGAATTGTTGACTACACAGCATTGGTATGTTGCTGAACAGATAATGGTGTTCCTGGAACTCTTTTATGATTCTACTGTTGTTCTGTCTGGTGTTTACTATCCCACAGCTCCACTTGTTTTGCATCATATCCTTGACATTGCTGAGCATCTGCATAAAGCTAAAACAGATCAGAATTTTAGAATGATTGCTTATCCTATGAAGCTTAAATTTCTTAAATATTGGGAGAAAATTCCACTGCTCTATTCATATGCATTCATTCTTGATCCTAGAGCTAAGATCAAAGGATTCTTTAATGTGCTTGAATTGCTTGCTCAACATACTGGATCCAGTTATAGTTTATACTATGGTGATGTCAAAGCTGAATTGTACAGATTGTTTTACAAGTATGAGCAAAAATTTGGTGGGGCAGCTAGGACTCAAAGGGTTTCACAGCCTTCAGCTCATTGTGGTAAGAGAAAGGAGGCATGGGGAAGGATCTTTGGAGGTTCTGGTGCTTCCCCTGGCTCTGGCTGTTCCCCCTCATCTTCATCTACTCCATCTGGTTCTGGTGTCACTAGTAAGCTCTCAGCTTACTTGGACAGTGACCCTGTCACATGTTATGAGGAATCCTTTGACATACTGCTCTGGTGGCGTGACCACAAGCTGACCTATCCAATCCTATCTATTATGGCTCGAGATATCATGTCTGTTCCTGTATCTAGTGTCTCTTTCGAATCTTGTTTCAGCTGTACAGCTAGGATACTCGAAGACCGACGGCGGTGCTTGTTGCCGGAGCATGTGGAGATGCTCACCTGCATGAAGGACTGGGAGCAAGCAGTAAGAAGAGAACAACATGCACCTGAGGATGTGGACCTAGAGGAGGCATTCAAGAACCTCTTCCTTGATGGTGAAGGCGAAGCCAGCGGCAGTGGCAACGACGGTGCTGCTGGTGCTGGATAGAAGAAGTAAAGAACCTCTCCTCTTGCTCTCAGGTACTCAACTCAAATCTATAACTATAAGTACCAGCCTGTTTACATTAATGGCAAAACAATAACATGAATTATGTACAATTTTGCGGGTACTTTTGGACTTCTTTTGCTGTGCTGGATACAACAAGTGAAGAAGAACTATAGAGAGGAGAGCCTGAGAGGTACTGACTGTCTATCTCAACTAAATACTATGACTCAATCAACTCAATACTTTTGGACTGATTGGATTCTTCTATTTTTGCAGGTACTTTTGGAGTTTTGGTCTTTTGCTGGTGGCTGGTGCTGTGCTAGACTGCTGGTCTGCTGTGCTGTGCTGTGAAGCTGTGTGTCTGTGACAGTAAGAAGAGTGAGTGACTGAGTGTGGACTCTGATTCTGTCATTCTGTTTCTGTGAACTTTGCCACAGTCATTCTATGAACTTTGCCACAGCTGTTGGCTTTTGTAATAACACATTAAGACTAAGACTTTGAGCTGGCTGCACTCTTTTTTCCTTTTTAGGGTTTCTCACAAGGGTGAGTTTTACCTAGAAAGGTTTTTAATGAGGCGGCTTTGAACAAAACAGCTCCTTTTTATCATCATTTTCATATAATCTAGTCTCCTTTTGTCTTTGTGCTGTGATCTAACATCTGTGATGTGAACTGTCAGTCTATCACTGTGAATGAAAATGGTAACTTGATCAGTTAACAGTTGTGTGAATGTGAATGCGAATGTTGAATGTTGATCAGATCAGTTCATAACTGTGTATGAATGTGAATGTTGATAACTGTGTGTGAATGTGAATGAAAATGTGATCTATTGTTTGTTGAAATTTGAAAATGAAGTGTTTCAGCACTGGTGGTTTTTTGGAGGTGTTTTTTGCCTGTCGGGCTGTAGGCCGGCCCGGCACGGTGAAAATGGCCGTGCCCAACGGGCGGCACGGCACGGCCAAACGGCCCACGGGCCGTGCCTTGGGCTGAAGGGCAGGCACGAGCACGGTGCAGGCACGGCCCGACAGGCACGGCGGCCCGTTGAGGCACGACACCGTTCCGGGTCGGCACGGCCCGACGTGCCTCCGGGCCAGGCCAGCACGGCCCGATGGCCATGTATACTCCCCGCCGAGCCGCCGAGCGTCGAGGTCACCGGCAACTCCGTCCGTGGTGCCGCCTGGCCGAGCGCCCCCATCCGCGGGCCCGCCGGTGCCGCGGTCCCGCCTCGTCGTCGTCGTCCGCGGGCTGCTCCGAGCTCCGGCCCTGGCGTTGCTGTGCCCGGCGAGATCAGGACCCGCCGCCACCATGCGGGCGAGCTCCGGCCCCAGCCTCACCGCGTCCGCGCCGGCGGCGCTCTTCTCTGCGGGTGGTGAGCGGCCCTTGCCAGCGGCGCTGCTCCACCGCAGGTGGATCTCACCAGCGGGATCCTCCCTCCCCTGCCCGACGCCGTCTGTCCCTGCTCCCACTGACCTCCATCGGCGACCACAGCCCCTCCCCTGCCCGATGCCGCCTACCCCTGCTCCCTCCGATGGCGGCCGGGTGGATCCGGACTCCACGACGGCAGCCGCGCCTCCACCGACCTCCATCGGCCCCGTCCCTGTGCCGGGCCCCGGCGGTCGCTCCTCCCTCTCTCTCTGTGTTTTGCGTTGTCGAGAACGACGACGCTTTTTTTGCCTTCCGACACCGCTGCTATGCAAAATGGCTGGCTTGAATGCGTCCTCCGTTGGATCGTGAGTTTGGGATGTAAAAACACTATGCACGATGCATTTTGTGTTTGGGTCACCTTTTGCATGCGCCTTTGGAGACAGTCTCAGAAGTTGAATGGCCACAAGTATCTTTGTCTCAATTAAATACATTATAGATTGAATATACGCTTGTTGCTTGAAGACATTCTTTCTACCGTGCATCAGGTCTATATTTTTTTGCCATACTATTAAGGGGGATCAAAGGCTTTCACTTGAGATAGTTAAAGAAGAACATCGGAATGCACAAGAGGCTAACTCTCGGTAAAGATCAAGGTGCTAATTGGCCTCATTGAAGTGGTTTTAAGTCAAGGATGTCAAAGAAATTGAATTTTTCAATCGAACTTAGAACATGTTTGAAAAACACGCCCAAAGCAAGCAACAGACATTTAGGATTGAAACCCGGCTGATCGCCCAGTAGCACTGTGCCCAAGGCAAGTAAGGACTCGTTCGGTTAAGGTAGTATGAGGCCAGGAATCAATTCGGGTAGTAAAACCTTATATAAATTAAAGTAACTGATCCGGCTAGGAATCTTTCCTGGAGCTCGTTCCCGGTCAAACGAACGTGGCCTAAGTGATAGAGTGGTCACCGTATGATCTAGCGTGCCTTGGTAGCGCCTGTCCGGTGAGGCCCAGTTCTTGACTTTGGTCAAATGGCCAACCGACTTTTGTGCACCGTATGATCCGACGTGTATGTGTCGCACCCAGCAGATCATACAAGGAGGGTTGAACTTGACTTTGTGACAAGTTGTACAAGTTTGTAGAGTACGTTGTACGATTCGATGGAGACTGTGTGACTCCACAGTGGATCATGAGCCGCGGAAAAAAACTTAACACGGTGACAAGTTGACCAAGTCTCGGTACCATATCATACGATTCGGTGTTGACTTTGTGACTCACGGTGGATCACCCGGTGGGAAATATTTTGGTAAGTTCCTTTCTAACCGTTTTAAAGCAAGCTTGCACAACATCACAATATGACTTAGTGATGGCAATGGAGGCTGACATATATTGTTCAATTCGGTGATGACTGGCAGCTTTTTCCTACAACTAGCATCCCCTTCATTGTCTATAGTACAACTTTTAACTCCTTTGGATATGTTCCACCCTTATTATTGACAACACTTGTAGATATGATAGTGAAGCCTTTGGAGAGCCATTCGAGCAAAGAATTGAGATTTTGAGATAGCCTTGAGTGCTACAGATGTTGTTTGTTGGATTACTTTGAGTTGGAGTTTAAAATTTATTACTCTTAGTGATGGCCATCGCCTAGATGGCCTGACTAAGAACTTGGTGATTTTCGTCAGTGGAGTTCTAGTTGAGAAGGCTCCAAATGGTTTTCATGTTTGAAACCCACTATTCTGTAGTGGATAAGGGGTATTCAATAGTAAAGCATAGTTTAACGGAGTCTTGGTGATTCTTTAGTGCTCAAACATGGACTAGGGATGTGTCAACAACTCAACGCCATGGTAAAAAAATTCTGGTTTGTCCCTTCCTCTCTTTTGATTCTTACATTATTTATCGGCTCAATTGTCTGTGTGCAAATTCTCTTGAATGACAACTGAGAACTAGAATTGCTAGGAGTGTTTAGTATAGGTTTATTTTTTGTTTAAGGACCTATGTCTTAGTGAGAAACTTGCTAAGAACTTGATCAGGTGTGATGGCCCTAAGTACTTCTTAAACTATTTCTTTAGAAGAAACTTATGTTTTAAGATGCCTAGGGTTGGAATTTGCATAGATTAAGGTTATTGTTTTATTTTTTTAGAGTGCAATTTAATTTGGTTCTCGGATCATTCGGATCTTACAGTTGATATCAAAGCATCGTTGCCCATTCTAGTCTTTACCAGCTTGGGCAATGGGTCCGGGAGGAAACACACCAGCCATGTTCGAGGGATGCAATTCTCTTTATTGGAAAACCACATATCGGCATACCCTGAAGCCTTCTCCTTGATATATAAATCAAATTTCCGAATACATTTTTTCTTCAATTTTTGTAGAAATCAAATTGTTTCTTATATAATTTCTGCTACCATGTACTACCTCCGTCCATAAAAAATTGCAATTCTCGTTTTTCGATAAGTAAAACAGTTTAAACTTTGACTAAGTTTATATAAAAAAACTACTAACAATCATGATACAAAATAAGTATAATTAGATTAGTTAAAAATATATAATCTATAATAAATTTATTTAGAGACATAAATGGTAATACTATTTACTATAAACTTGATCAAAGTTAAACTTATTTGACCGATACGGATTCTATAATTGCATTATTTCGTCGAATGAGGGCTATAATTTCTTGTAAAAGTACACCTACACCTAATCCGGCAACGAACCATTTCTGAACCACTGGGGTGCGCATGCATGTCAACCTCTTGGTTAGGCGTGGTAATCACAATCTCTTGTTTCGTCGTACGTTTTGGGGTTTTTCAAGGCCAGGCAATTTGTAACCCACTCCGCTGTCTTTGTGATCAGTGTGCGCCGGTGCAGCGGATCGAGTTGAAGCAGTCTCAACTCTCAACTCCCTCCCAGAACCGCAGAACGCCCCTCTCTGACAGGTATGGCACGGCAGCCGATGCGCACTGCTCCTGGCAGCCGAGCCGATGCGTTTGCTCTTTTCTGCTGTGCGATGCGCGCCTGGACTGGACTCCCTTGGCTTTCGCCGTTCCCGAGAGGAAAACAACAAACACCGCGCAGAAAACCACGGAAATGAAATCGCTGACGTGCTCCCTATTTTCTTCGTTTGGATCACCTAAAACTCAAGTTTAGATAGACTTATTTAAACCTAATTTAAATTGAATTTGCGTAGTATAATATATAGATTCAGCTAATGATACGTAACTTCAAGAATCAAACGCTTAGTTAATTAATATTTATAATAATTTATAGATACGGGGGACTGTTTTGAGGATTTTTTTATTATTTTGTGGAAATAAATCAAAATTCTTTTTGAAATCTAATGATTAGAAAAGCGGTAGATCTCCCTTTCTCGAGAGGCCACTCGAGCAACTCCATCAGAGTAAAACCAATTAAGCCAAAAAAAAACATGCTTCAGCAAACTCCCTTTTCAATCTCTTTTTCCCAAATTTTTTTTCTCAATTCTTCAAAATTACCCCTCTCTTAAGGCTGTCCGCACTGCGGACCTGCAAACCGCCCGGTACGCCAGCCGTAGCGTGCGCGCGCCCGCACCGCGCGCCTGTATCGTGCACGGGCGCGTAGCGGCCGGCCGGTACACGCGCTATACCCAGAGGCACACTGTGCACGCACGCCAAATACTGTAGCAGGAGAGAGATGGAGAGTTGGGGAGAGAGAGAAGGGGGAGGGAGGGGAATAAAATATGGAATAGTGGGTATAGAGTATGTGATAGAGATAACACGGGTGCAGGAGAAATGGATATAGAGTAGAGAATCTCGATGACTAGGATAGAATATTCCTTTTTAGAGATAGAAATAGAGGTGGACGGGTGCGGATAGCCTAAACAAAGGGGAACATGCAACAGTTTTCTGAATCCCCTTTCTTCCTCTGTGCAACAGTTTATGTGGAGATATAAATGTTAATATCTTTTTACAAATCTAGTTTAATTTTAAGAAATTTGATTAACCCGAATCTTATAGCAATATACAGTAAGTTTTTACGGGACGGATGGAGGTGTGCATCAGTGCATGTGCTCGCTCGTCTCCGACTTCAACGAGACCGACAAGCCGTTTGCTGTGGCCTTTGGAAGCAAACGTGTGAACACCCACCTCTACAGCTACAGACTACAGTTCCAGTGAGTACTGACACAGAGGGCTGTGCAGCAAAGCTGTACTACTGTATATACTACATTGCCCTATTAACCGAAAAAATAAATTAAAATATTATTCTAACTGATTTGTTGTGAGAGAAAAATACTGTTTTGAACCTAGGATAAGAGAAGCATCTACTCGTACACCTCTGTAGCTTAGCGTCTAGGAGTACTCGGTAGTAGCCTGGAGCGATAAGGGTGACGTACGGATGGAGTGGACACACAGGTGAGGTGTGGAGGAGCCAGCCCTGCCCGGACAAGGCGAGGTGCCGAGGAGGAGGCACCGGTTTATCTCCCTCGGGGGACGTGCCACCCCCTCCTCTCTCTCTTCTGTACGACGTTTGTGATTTGTCCCTTGCATGCAGATGCAGGCGACTTCCAGGAGTCACCTCCACACGTCTCCCGTCTCCGGCAGGCCTCCCTTCCCTTCGACGGTTCGACCTTCATTTGCTAGTAGTAGTATATCTCATGTGCCGGCGAGAGTAACTCAAATTTAACTAAAATTATAGTAAATAATATTAATATTTATATTTCTATATAAATTTATTATAAAAATATATTCTATAACTAATTTAATAATAGTAATTTTGTATTAGGAATATTAGTATTTTTTTATAATTTTAATTAAATTTTAAATTGATTGACTTCTCAAGAGCGAAAATTGTATTCTTTTGTGGACATGTGTACCACTCCACCTATGGGCACTCCGCAGAAGAATACAATTCTCGCTTTTCGAAAAATCAATCAGTTTGTACTTAGACCAAAATTATATTAAAAAATATTAACATTGATGATACAAAATTACTATCATTATATTAGTTATATAATATATTTTTATAATAAATTTATTTAGATATATATCTGCTAATAATATTTACTAAAAATTTGGTCAAACTTGAACAAATTTCATCGGAATGGATCTCATAATTATATTCTTTCCGTGGACGGGAGATAAGTAACTACTGTACGTGGCTCTCTGAGGATTCCAAAGGAGAGTACAGTAGGGCACAGTCGTAGTAGGAAGTGAGAGCATAGCTGGTGCCTGTTCACTTAATCATATTTAACTTGTAAGCCATAATTTATCAGTCAACGAATAATATCTTTCTCTTACACTAAATTAGCGAATAATACTTTTAGTCATAAAAGTCAAAAGCCCAAACGAATAGAGCCGTCTGTTTCCGTGGTTGGCTTTTGTTTTTGCTTTGGCCCTTGTTTAGTTGGTGTTTTTTTTGAGAAATGGTAATATAGCAATTTCGTTGTTATTTGGTAATTAGTATTCAATCATAGTCTAATTAGGCTTAAAAGATTCGTCTCGTAAATTTTATGTAAACTGTGTAATTAGTTTTATTTTTTATTTATATTTAATGCTTCGTGCATGCGTCCAAAGATTCGATGTGATGAAAAATCATGAAAAATTTTGCAAAATTTTAGGAACAAAACACCACCTCGAAGCTGACGAGCAAGATAGCTGCACTGCAGTGCAGAGAGGGACACCGAAACCGCGAAACGGGTGCTGGGCGCGCGATTGTTTTGGGGAGATGCATGACGCGTGCATGGGCGGACATTGATTGATTTGATTGTGAAGGATTGCTGGGCCTCGTTTAGATTGTGAAAAAAAAGTGAACATGATGAATAGTATCACTTTCGTTTTATTTGACAAATATTGTCTAATCGTGAACCAACTAGGCTCAAAAGATTCATCTCGTGATTTTAAACTAAACTGTGTAATTAATTATTTTTTTACCTACATTTAATACTCCATGCAAGCGGTTAAAAATTGATGTAACGAAGAGAGTGAAAAAACTTAGAATTTGGATGGCATCTAAACAAGACCCTGGTATCCGTGCAACTTGGCTTCCGGTTCCCGAGGCCGCTGCATTTGCGTCGCAACCGGACAAACAGAGACCGATGGAGAATGGCGGATGGAGCGAGTGTTCCTTCCTCGACTGCCTCCGTATATCGGTCTCTTTGCGGTCTCCTATCAACTCCATCTCGCGCGCGGAGACTTCTTTCGGCCCGTCCTTACGCTGTGGGCCTGAAAAAGGACCAAGACACATCCTGGTCGGCCCGCGTACCACTAGTTTTGTTTCCCTAGGGAAGAAGTGACCGTGGGGATTTGAGAGCAGTAAGATTTCCATTTTCTTATTATATACAAATAAAGCTGTCACATGCATGTATGTATGAGTATGATATAAGCTACCAAAACCGAACAACCTAATGTAATACTGGCTCTGTCCCTAAATATCTGTGTCGTTTTCGCTATCCGAGAAACAACTTTGATTAAATATATACTTCATCTATCCCAAAATAAATAGATTTCTCAAGTTGTCTTAAGTCAAACTTTTTAAACTTTGACCAAATTTTCATAATAAAATGTTAAGATTTATAACATCAAATTAGTATCATTAGAGTTACCATAGAATATATTTTCATAAGATACTCATTTTATGTCATAGATGTTATTACTTTTTTCTATAAAGTTAGTCAAACTTAAAAAAGATTGACCGGCACGGATTCTAGAAATTGATTTATTTGAGGACGGAGGGAGTATTAAAATATATTAATATTTATGATAAATAATTAGTATCATTGGAAAGATATTTAAATCTAGTTTTTTAATAAATTAATTTAGAGATACAAATGTTACACGTATTTTCTATAAATCAAGTCAATTTGCGGTACACACACTAACGACGACAATTATTTAGGGACAGATGGAGTACGTCTAATAAAAAGCTAATAAAATATTACTCCAAGTCACCAGTATAGCGAGTTAAAATTGGCTCTTCCAAGCTAATTTACGCGTGCATGGACTGCGTCGCAACTTTTCTTACAAATAACAAGGTTTCCTTACTAGGTTGGAAGAGCCAATTTAACTCGCTATGATTAGATCGAATGGTAGGAGGATATGGCGGGCAAGTAAATAATATGGCATGGATATGTCTTCTATATTGATAGATTAAAATACTAACGGTACTTAGCAGAAGATGATGTAGCACGCAGTGAAACCCTTGCTGTTCACTCGCCTCACCTCACCATTTCACCAAGCAAGCCAAGCCGTTTGGTAGTCCCTCGCCTCGCCCGTTTGCCCGACAAACTTGCCTGCCTGGACAAGGAAGTACTTCCCAACTTACATAGCGTAGGCAAAGGTTAGCTTGCCCGCTCGTGAGCGAGCGTGGATAGCTGAGCTGTTGCTGAATCGACCTCCCTTTCCACTGAATCAACCGTCATTGTTGTCAAAATCGGCCTTTCCTACAAGTGAATTGGCTTCCACCGCCGCCGAATCATCCTTCCCCGCCAACCAATCGGCCTCTCCCGCTGCTGGTTCAAGGATCCCTAGTTTGCAAGACCAATGGAATTAAATACTATGGAGAGAATATGAAATAATCACTACGTCGGATATGATTTCCAGGGACGGTTAATGGGCATTTGTAGGGGAGGTTCAGTCAGCCGCTCCTACTATACCATCTCTACAAATCATGCAGACCGCCTCTACAAATCGATTTATAGAGACGGCTGATGTTGTGTATTTTTCCGTAAAAAAAAATTCAAATTACCAAAACAATGTTTTAACCAGATTTATATGCTGTGCAGAGCAATACATGAAAGACATGAAAAAGATGTATTATTGTCTAACACGTTATTCATCTTAGCACTTTCACAAAGACATGAAAGACATGGAAATGATACTGAGATACATGGATGATCTTTCCTTTTTGATATCATAGTGCTTAGCATACAATTGGTATGATATTCCAGGAAGTATCACAATATAAACTTTGGTGATATTCATGGATTACAGAACAAGTGAACACACAATAAATTTACATGACAGGGTGCAGTAAAACAGAAAAATTGAACGTTGGACATCAGTAAAGACTAGTGTGCTCACCAGCTCTGGTTCGATGTTATAATTAAGACTTTGCAGGAACATATATAATCCTTGGCTCCTATACTTACGGTCCCTCCTCACGTAGCTCTAATTCCTCATCAGACACTAAAATATGCAAGTGGTTTTCTAGGCCCCACATCACTTCAAACGCAACTTCATCACAACGACAAACTATTTTCTGTCAAATACACAATAGATTTTGAATGCATTGATATATGTTGCACCAAGTAGAAGCAAGAAAAGGGTGCTAAGGCTGACCAGTTCTGTTTCAATAGCCAGTTTATGTTCACTCTTTCCAACAAGAATTGTCTTGCCACTACAATACCAATTTTTGATCATCTTGGTGATGTATAACTAAATCCAGCATAGGTTCCCAAAACATAAATCAACACATGTTAGTCTAGACACTAATGCATTATGCTTTAGTACAGTCATTCAGCTATCAGGAAAGACAGACAGTTTCATACTACAGAAGGGTGATGTAAAGAGAAATCAATTGCATCAGGTGTACAATGGCAAGGAAACAACATGCATAATCAGACTGTTTCTTTCAAGCACAAATTGATGATCGAATAATAGAATTGAATGATTTTATTAAAAATATACTTACATCGCCTAAGCACTTGGACACTTCATCAACGGATGCCTTCCATGCAGGGAACTCCAATGAACCTAAAGAGCCCAGCAAATCATGTAGCACAAATTAGCCAGCAAATGTTAGGATTTTTTTAAACAGAAACATCATTGTACTAGGAGTATCATAAGCCAAGTATTTTTTTTTGTCGCGGCAGGGGAGGAGCGCCGGTTATGGTGCATGGCAGGTGCTCGGGAGCGGTCCTTCCTGACTGCCCCCACTCCCTGATGGTTAGCATGTATGGTTCGATCACCTCGACAGCTAGTTCACGGGCGCGAATGTAATTAGTCAAAAAGTGTGGTGTGCGGTGTGCGTTGTAAAGGGTTCTTAACCCATCTTTCTTCTTAATATAATGAAGCGTAGCTGTCGGTGCAGAAAGTGACCAACACGTAAATATTTGTAGTTTTGCCGTACGTTATGATCGGAGGTGGTGTAGCACTCAATGACACAGGGTTTATACTGGTTCAGTCAACATGCCCTACGTCCAGTTTGAGTCGGTCGGTGACTTTATTCCTGAGCCCAGGTGATCGAAGTCTGCAGTGGGGTTATAAACGAGAAGGAGAAAGATGAGGTGTACAAGAGGTCCGGTCGACTCCGGTCGGAAGGGCCGAGAGCGACAGGAGCTCTACTATGGGCTAAGTGTTCAAGCGTGCGCCTGAGGTCCGAACCTGGCGGTTCTGTGGTTGTGAGCTAGTGAACTTGATTGATCTAATGAATCTAAAGGGACTACGTTATCTTAGAGGGAGTGCATCCCCTTTTATAGATAAAAGGGATGGCTTTACAAGTGAGAGGGTACGTATACTACTGAGCTTTGTTGCCCATGCCGTCGGGTACAAGATAATGGTAGGCACCCACAACACTATTGATGTCACTGTAGAATGTCAGATGCATCTTGGAGGTTACGTCATCTTGTTCGGGTATGGCAGATGTCGGTATCTGCTATACTATTGGTGCCTAGAGGCATGTGAGGGGTTTTTACCATGTTCACTCTGTACGGTAATTCTGGCGCCCACAACACTGTCGATGTCCAGAGGCATGTAGGGGGAGCCTTACCGTGCGGGAGTCAATGATGCCCACAATACTGTAGGGAAAATGTCGGCGCCTACAACACTGTGTGTGTTAGGGAGGCTGCAGAGTACTGTTCCTATAGGCATACAGGGTATGGTCCCTGGTATCGTGGTTTGATTTGTGCGTCCTACCTTGCTTTCTCCGTTTGTTCCCTGGTCTTTTCCGAGCCGGCGTCCCCGGTCGGTCGGTCCCAGTCGGCTCTAGTTGCGCTAGTTCGGAGATGAGCAGTGAGCAGGGCTTCTGCGAACCCCGGTCGGAGACGTGGGGTCAGAGTCGGAAGTAGTCCTTGGGCCAGGCCTTCTGATCGGAGAGGCTGTCGGAGGCGACTGGAGTCCGAAGTGAGCACTCTAGTCGGAGAGGTGGGCCGAAGTAGTCGACAAGCGGGCGCTGTTCTTCCTCGGTCAGACCTTCCGGCCGATGACTGGACTGCCCTTCTGGCCTGTTGTTTTAGACTCTTGGGCCAGCCCATGAGTTGCGTGATGTCTGCTTGGGCCCAGCCTTGGCGTGGAAGCCGGTCTGTGAGGGACCCCAGGTTTACGAACCGACAGGAGCCCCCGAGCCCTCGGGTGATTCGGCCAGAATCGTCTGGGGGATTTTTGTCTTGACAGCGGGTGCGTGCGAGCATACCCACGGGTGTAGCCTCCGAGCCCCCGGGCGGTTCGGACAGAACCGTCTAGGGGGTTTTTCGTGTTGTCAGCGGGGGAGGTTTTCATTTCGTCGGCGGGTGTGTCCCAGAGTCGATGGAGGGCGGCCCTCCGACGGGTGCTAGGACATGAGCCTCCTCGCGAAGGTGTAGTACGCCGAGCTGGTCGGCAACGAAGTCCAGTCTTTCAAAGAGGAAGGCCTAGGATGGCTCAGATGGGTGGAACCCGCATCCCAACCGGTGGGGGAGAGGGAAGTTCGAGCGAGCCAAAGCAAATTGTATCACCTATGCCCGCCACGGACGGCACCAACTATCGGTGCAGAAAGTGACCAATACGTAAATATTTGTAGTTTTGCCGTATGTTGTGATCGAAGGTGGCCTGGCGCTCAATGACACAGGGTTTATACTAGTTCAAGCAATATGCCCTATGTCCAGTTTGAGTCGGTCGATGACTTTATTCCTGAGCCTAGGTGCTCGAAGTCTGTAGTAGGGTTACAAACGAGAAGGAGAAAGATGGGGTGTACAAGAGGTCCGGTCGGCTTCGGTCGGAAGGGCCAAGAGCGACAGGAGCTCCGCTATAGGCTAAGTGTTCAAGCGTGCGCCTGAGGTCCGAACCTGGCAGTTTTGTGGTTGTGAGCTAGTGAACTTGATCGATCTACTGAATCTAAAGGGATTGAGTTATCTTGGAGGGAGCGCATCCCCTTTTATAGATAAAGGGGATGACTTTACAAGTAATGGGTGGGGGTACGTATACTACTGAGCTTTGTTGCCCATGCTGGTAGGTACAAGATAATGATAGGCACCCACAACACTATTGATGTTACTGTAGAATGTCAGATGCATGTGGGAGGTTACGTCGTCTTGTTCAGGTATGGTAGATGTTGGTATCTGTTATACTATTGATGCCCAGAGGCATGTGAGGGGTTTTCACCATGTTCACTTGGTATGGTAATTCCAACGCCTCCAACACTGTCGATGCCCAGAGGCGTGTGGAGGAGCCTTACCGTGTGGGAGTCAATAGCACCCACAATACTGTAGGGAAAATATCGACGCCTACAACAATGTGTGTATCATAGAGGTTGCAGAGTACTATTCTTGGAGCCGTACAGGGTATGGTCCCTGGTATCATGGTTTGATTTGTGCGCCCTGCCTTGCTTTCTTCGTTTGTTCCCTGGTCCTTTTTGAGCCGGCGTCCCCGGTCGGTCGGTCCTAGTCGGCTCTGGTTGCGCCAGTCGTAGAAGAGCGGTGAGCAGGGCTTCTACGAACCTTGGGCCAGGCCTTCCGATTAGTGAGGCTGTCGGAGGCGACTGGAGTCCGAAGTGAGCGCTCTGGTCGAAGAGGTGGGTCGAAGTAGTCGACAAGCGGGCGTTGTTCTTCCTTGGCCAGACCTTCCGGCCGGTGACTGGACCGCCCTTCTGGCCTGTTGTTTTAGACTCTTGGGTCGGCCCATGAGTTGCGTGCTATCTGCTTGGGCCGAGCCTGGGCCTGGAAGCTAGTCTGCGAGAGACTCCGGGTTTACGAACCCGACAGGAGCCCCCGAGCCCCCGGGTGATTCACCCAGAATCGTCTAGGGGATTTTTGTCTTGATAGCGGGTGCGTGCGAGCGCACCCGTGGGTGTAGCCCCTAAGCCCTCGGGTGGTTCAGGCAGAACTGTCTGGGAGGTTTTCTGTGTTGTCAGCGGGGGAGGTTTTCATTTCGTCGACGGGTGCGCGCGAGCGCACCCACGGCTGTAGCCCTAGAGCCCCCGGGCGGTTCGGGCAGAACCGTCTAGGGGGTGTTTGGTAGCGGGCGTGTGTGCGTGTTTTTTTAGTCGAGGCGGAGTTGTCAACCAAGGCGTCGTTGTGCAGCTGTGGTGTTTAGTCGCTTTAGAGATTGGGTGAGACGGAGCTTGCAGATCCTGGCGTCGATGCGCGCCGTGGGATTCGGTGAGGCGGCGTCGTGGATCCTGGCCTCGGTGTGGCCCGCGCAATTGAGGTAGTTAGTTTAGTTAGTTTGGTATCGGGCGAGCTGGAGCTCGAAGATCCTGATGGCGCGAGATCGGGGTCGCAGACCCAGGTGTTTGGAGCGCAGTCGGAAGGGGCGAGTTCGGGGTCGCAGACCCTGGCTTTTTGTGTCTTGAGCCCCTGAGTCTTGTTGGGCCTTAGTAGGGGTCGGTGTGAGTTATGTGCATTACCCCATCCTCGGTTCCTCACAACCAGAGGGGCTGAGTTTTATCGCTTGTCCCGATCGCTCGGGCTCGAGTGACGCGCTCGGTGAGTTCCCTAGCGGGTATGATCGAGCGAAATCCGGGTCCGTCGTTCGTGACGGGGTCGGCATAGCCCTCTTGTGATATTCCACTGCTCCTTTACTTGTAACCCGCCAGATGCCTGGGTTGTTCCGGAGTCCGACCTGGGTGGCCTAACGAGAAGGCTGTCGGAGGCAACTGGAGTCTGAAGTGAGCGCTCCGGTTGGAGAGGTGGGCCGAAGTAGTCGACAAGCGGGTGCTGTTCTTCCTCGGCCAGACCTTCCAGTTGGTGACTGGACCGCCCTTCTGGCCTATTGTTTTAGACTCTTGGACCGGCCCATGAGTTGCGTGCTGTCTGTTTGGACTGAGCCTGGGCGTGGGAGCCGGTCTGCGAGGGACCCCGGGTTTACGAACCCGACAACAGCTCTCCTGCGCTATTCGAGAAAAATAAGCCAAGTATTTTTGCCAACAGCTGGTTACTAAAGTATTCACCTTTATCCTAGTATTGGCCCATGAGTTGAGGCTCTTTTCCTCCCAGGTTCCAGCCTGCAAAGAGTAAAAAAACGCATCAGAAAACTTGAATAGGAATAGCCATAAATTTGAAGACATGTACAAGGAGATTTATTCTATCTAAAGCTGCAACATTCCTAAGATGGTATGGATTAGCGTCTTGAGCAAAATTAAGCATAGACATTTTCCTGTCATTTCTTCTTATTATCAACTTCAAAGAAGCATAGGTGCCAAAAAAAACAACAGCTGGACTTATCATATTATAAGATAGGAGCAATGCCATAAGATTACTCAATGTGAACATAAATAAACCAAATTGTAAGGGTGAAATGAATTCATGTGGTGTTAAATCATTTAGAATAAAAAGGCTCGTACCAATTAGTTTACACATATAAGACATTTTACCCATTATTAGTTCAAAGTTATAAACCTATTCACCCTTCACATGCATTTCCCCTATTCATGCACCTATCGTCCTTTTTCTATCTCTCACTTCCAGATCCAGGGGTAATCAGGGCTTATGCCCTTAGGAATCTAGCATAAAAATATAATATTCCCCAAACTGCAGCCCAATTGTCTGTGGATTGAATCAACTCTCCATAAGCAGCAGGAACACTCATCCAACCAAGATAAGAAACATTTCTTGCAAGTACAAGGGTGAATGCATCCAGTATTCCACAAGATCAGAATGCAGCAGCACATTAACACAAGCGACATGTTTAAGAAACAATAATCCTGCGCCAATCAGCCAACCAAGCAACAAATTCATGGCAAATAAGCTCCGTCGATTGGATTGCTTTTTCGCTGAGGGTATTTGCTGACAAAAGGTGACTAAATTTGTATAGTGGCATCATGCCAAGGTATCATATTTGGTAGTCACTAACGGTACTCCCAGCGGTCAGATCAACAATACGTAATCACAAAGGAAGTTGAAATACACATCAGATCTAGCATTCGTCAGCTACCCCATCAGACTCCACGCACGGATGAACACTAAGGACACAACGGACTTCACAAACTCGTGACCTTTTTAGTCATCAAGCTTGTCACAATGCAACTGCTTACACGATTCCTTCTCCAATCCAACACAGGTAGACAGACGGGTGGAGATGATGAGACGAGACGAGATGGGGCGTGGCTCACCTGATTCCAGACGGAGCCGAGGGGTGGCGGGTTCCCGTTTCCGTTCCCGTTGGCGACGGGGTCGAGCTTGCACGGGACGAGGAGCGGCGCGGCGTCGCCGGCGGGCTCTCGCACCCAGTACCTGTACGACGATGCCTTCTCAACCTTCGCCGTCGTCGCCGCCGCCGCAGCCATCTCCTCCATCTCTACTCGTTCTCCGGCGCCGACGACGGACGGACGGACGGACAGATCGGTGTCGATAACGGCGCAAATCTCTCGGCGAGGCGCGGGGCAGGAACGGGATGGGGGCTCTAGCTCGACACGTCGCTTGCACTCTGACCCTAGCGCCGCCTTCGCCTCCTACTCCACTTCCTCCTCCTCAACCTCCGGCGGAGGCCCCTCCGGCTCTCGCTCGCCGTTCGCGAGATCCTCCGCACCGGCTGGCCTGGTCTCCGTGGGCTCCTCCATGGTCACTCCTCGGGGCTCGCTCGCGCGCGCGGCGGGATCTGGGAGCGGAGCTGGGAGCCGCTAAGAGAAGAGGGAGGGAGGAGAGCAGAGACAAGAGAGAGAGAGGGAGCCGCCGCCGAGAGAGAGGACGGAGAGGGAGAGGCGGATGTGGATGCATGAGAGGGAGTTAGGGTTGGAATTTTTTTCTCGGGCCAGAGGTGGCTACTATATATATCGTGGGTATTTGTAAGGGCGACGGGTGATTCAGCCGCCCATACAAATGGACACAGCAGGTGCGGCCAGTAATACTAGCCGCTCCTACAAATTGACTTATTTGTAGGGGCGGCTCGTATTATCAGCCGTCCTTACTGTGTCATTTGTAGGGACGGCTACTGTGCTGAAGCCTGAGTACGTCACTATAGGGGCGGCTCCAATGCCAGCCGCCTCTAAAAAAGCCTCGTTGCTACAAACTATTTTTCACGTAGTGAATGGAATAAAACTTTGCATTGAGAATAATAATTTAATTCATATTCTATTCCATTCTCGTTGACGTGGTACTCTCGAAAATAACTTCATGAGCCGTTCAATAATGACAATGCCTTTATAAAAGATAGCAATATATGTCCTGTTCGCTTATGCTTGTTTGGCTTATAAGCCGTACTTTTTCAGCAAACAAATAGTATTTTTCTCTTACACCAAATCAGTCAACAGTACTTTCAGCCATGGCTTATCAGCCAAACAAGCCCAAACGAATAGGACGATAGTATATAAAGACTCGACCTGCGGAGATGATCTTCTCACACAAACTGAAAAACCCTCATCGGCCACGGGCCTTATAGTATACTACTTAACATTAGTATAGTGCCCATGCTAACGCCACGACTTTATTTTAGGGATGCACACTAAAAGTACAGGAAGACAATTAAGAGAGATTTCAATTCATTGCATTATTTTTCAGTATATTATAGAAACATGTCCTGTACATACGCCATTCAAAGAATGTGCATTATACAGCTAAATTTAACAAAAAAATACATCAAACAATGTTGTCTTATTGCTTCAGGTGATGTCCAGACATCCCAAACATTCAACTGACCTTTTGGACCTGCAATGGCTATATACTCTATCAGTACTATAGACTAGGTCAAACAGAATGAAGTTGAATTAAGAACGACAAACTTAGAAGCTTAGACAAAAAGTAGGCGTCTACATTTAAGGGGGCCTTATTCTTTGAACACACCAATAATTATATCAACATAGGTTGCATAAGTCTTAGTCTAACGAGTAAGAATAGAAGTTAAGGCAGTGTGATTACTACAATGGTGGTTAAAGATCCTCGTTAAATTCAGAGTTTGCAATGGTAAGTATATCCAACAAGAGAAATAGCTCATCAATTAAACATGCACCACAGTAAAACACTAATGTAGCTACGGAGTCGGTTCTAAGTCCTAAAAAAAGTTTAGTTACTCTCAAACCAATCCCATGTTTATTTACCCACCAATTTCCGATAAAGGTCCATGCACCTGAACTCCATCCTGCTCTGCGCATCTTCGGCAAGCACACATGCCTATTGTATTTCCTGTTGCCTGCTGTATTTCCATGCTGCTGGTTGCATTGGAGCCGCTCCATCTTGAATGCGTTGACAAATTAGTCGTATCGAGGAAGCGCAACAGACATCATCGACCTAAAAAAAGAATGAAAGCATGAATCAGTTCTTTAGGAAAAAAACACAACCACAAGATGCAAGCAACCACAGGCAACCTCTGCTGTTAAAAAATCACTGCAATAGAGAGAAGATCTCAAATTTGAGCTAATTATCATACAGACTATAAAACCATCCTGCTTGTTGCATATTAGAAAGGGAATGGACTTTTCCCAAAAAAAAAAGAAAAGGGAATGGACAGGATATATTTACCTGTAGATCATTGTACACACTGGTTGCAGTATCCAAAGTTATCTTTTTCTAGGATTGATAACATGTCCAAAACTGGGACAATATTTGCTTTCTTCCAGGAACTTGATCACCTAACTGATTTGTTTTCTTCCGGGAACTTGATCCATATATGTATTCATTGACCTAATCATCTAAATGATTTAACAAAGGGGAGCCAATGCCTGTATACAAATCAGTGCAACTGATAGTACCATCAGAGGAAGCTGTATATCATCACATCGTTGGTGGTATCAATCCTGAACAAGGTCAAGTTATGTTGCAACATTTTAAATTGGCACACAAAAACAAAGAGACAGATAAAAACCATCAAAGAATACTCTTACTTCATGCTGTTCAGAATGCAGAGGGTGCACAGAATCATATGTAATCTTCTCATGCAACTTAACATAATCCCAGATACCCAGAAGCCCATTCTGCGTGGAAAGAACAAAGATCGATTAGTACATGCCTACATGTTCCTGCAATTTAACCATTTTTTTGGCACTCGGAATGCAGAGATAAAAGAATGCAATATAAAAGAATATATTAATCTAAAATTTCATTGTAAAATGCCCGAAAACATACATTTTCTTGCAGGTTCTTCTAATACCCACTTCCTATTCTAAAATTCTCCTAATTTCATTTTTTCTTCAAAACAATATCAAAATTCAATAACTTAACCTTAATCTCAAGATATGATGCATTAAATGGACTAATCAGTAATACTGAAAACCATGTGGCAAAAAATAAGACATACCATTTGTACGACAACAGCCTAACCCTCTGTCCAAGCAGTTGGATTTTACCAGCAGAGGTGCATGAAAGAACTTTGGCAGGTACATCTTGTACCACCATCTTCCTAGGGAGCCTCCAGAATTATTAACAGTTACATTTCCATTGCTCTCGCCTTTTCAGATGGAGCCATGTGTGAAGCTAATAAAGTGCAAAGGAAATATAATCAGTTATCGACATAAAAAGTTATAAGCCTAATTTGTTTTCATAGTAATTGTACTGCTCACTGCAAATTAAAGATATTTTTTTCCAAAACATTAAAAAATGTACGACACGAACAATTAGGGAAATGATAATATAAGTAACAGCATTAACAATGTGTCGTTGTTTTCGGACCACCGACGAGTAAATTTGTATATGCGCGTCTGGCTCGGATGGTGTGCTCGGAGGACACAAGGGTTTATACTAGTTCGGACGGAACGTCCCTACGTCCAGTTCGCTGCTGCTCGTGTTACCAGCACTTGGTTTGCAGTAGGGGTTACAAACAGGCGAGAGAGGGAGAGGATCCCAAGTCTCTGGTGGAGGGAGTGAACGGATGCTGAGAGCTCGCTTGGCGCTCAGCCGTGTGCTCATATCGTGCTCTTGTGTTCAGATCCCTCCTCTTTGGGACGCTCTGCTTTCTCTTTTATAGATGAAGAGAAAGCGCGGGTTACAAAAGATGAAAAGTAGAAGATCAAGATAGAGAAGAAGGCTTCCAGGGTTATCGGGTGCTTCTTCTCCTTCATGCGGGTCCCGCTGAACCTGTCGATGTCAACAGGGACCACTCTATGTCGTGGCCCTGTTCGTCTCTGGCGTCATGCGCAGGCGTTATCTGCCGGTCATGGCATTCCACTCCGTCCTAGTGGACGTCGTGATGAAGTGACGCGCCTGTCAGCGTCCGTACGAGGATTAGGCAGAACAGCATCGGCACGCCCAACACTGTTCTTGATGTGAATCCCCAGGTATGGCCCGTCATGGCCACGGGTTACATCGAGGCGTGCTAGCCTCTTCCCTGGCGTAAGAGTTTTGACCCAGGCCCATACGCTTGGACCTGGAGTGGTCGGACGAGATGGATCCCGCGTCCTCGTCGGGCGAGACCTTTTAATACGTCTCGAGCTATCCGATGAAGTCAGCGTGAGCGCTAACTTTCTTGCTTTGGGTATCCCTAATATCGATACCCGACACAATACATCATGTGACAGTTTCATCTACTGGCATTTGCACTGAATTGAGACACATTAATATCAGCCATTATTTTGCACTGAATCACTTAATAGAGTAGATTTAGATAAGGGCATGTGAAAACAGAAAAAATGCAGGGTCTTTTGACCACCAGCATCCTCCTTCCATTGCTATGAAACCGCCAGTATAGCATAGCTATGAAATCGGTTCAGCACACAGTCTCATTCGTTTTGAGAGTCTCAAGATCAATCCAAGCCAATTACCTTTGCCGGAAGCTCGCAAATGGCAAAGCGTTCCTTCTCCCGCTCCTTTGTTTTCATCTAGCACCAATTCTGGAAGCAGATAGCCACCAGCTAAACTATTAAGAGCGTGTTTAGTCCAAGGAAGTTGGAATTTTGAGCTACTGTAGCACTTTCGTTTTTATTTGTCAATTAGTGTTCAAACATGGACTAATTAGGTTCAAAACGTTCGTCTCGCAATTTCCCATCAAACTGTGCAATTAGTTTTTTTTCGTCTATATTTAATGCTCCATGCACGAGCCGCGAACCTTCAATGTAATAGGTACTGTAGCACTTTTTGAGATTTTGGGTAGAACTGAACACGTGCTAAGATCACATAACACTGTATTCAGAATTGGGCCATGTTTAGATGCCCACTGAATCGGCGTCGCCAAATTTCGTCGATACACTGTAGCTACTGTAGTGTTTTGTTTTTATTTGGTAATAATTGTCCAATCGTTGACTAATTAGGCTCAAAACGTTCGTCTCGCAAAGTACAACCAAACTGTACAATTAGTTTTTTATTTCGTCAACATTTAGTACTCCATACATGTACCACAAGTTTGATGTGATGGAGAATCTTCTTTTTGTATAGTACCAAATTTTGGAATTTGAGGGAATAAACATGGCCTTGGTGCAAGTTCTCTCTCTTTCTCTTCTATACGTACGACGTTTGTGATTTGTCCCTTGCATGCAGATGCAGGCGACTTGCCGGAGTCACCTCCACACGTCGTCTCCAGTCTCCCGTCTCCCGTCTCCCGTCTCCGGCAGGCCTCCTCCCCTCCCATCGGACCTTCATTGCTAGTAGTACGGATTATACTGTACTATACAGTGCGTAGTACGGAGTAAGTAGGAGTAGGGCTAGGGCGCAGTCATAGGAGTAGGAAGTGAGAGCATAGCTGGTGCCTGGCGGTGATGCGTCGCTGGCTCTGTTTCCGTGTTTGGCTTTTATTTTTGCTTTGAGTCCTTGTTTAGCCCTTGTTTAGTTGGACCCTAAAATCTAAAAAGTTGCTACAGTATCTGTCACATCGAATGTTTGCAGCTCGTGCATGGAGCATTAAATATAGACGAAAAGAAAAACTAATTGCGCAGTTTGGTGGAAAATTACGAGACCAACGTTTTAAGCCTAATTAGTCAATGTTTGGACACTATTTGCCAAATAAAAACGAAGGGTGCTACAGTAGCCCCAAAATCCAAATTTCGTGAACTAAACAAGGGCTTAGTTCACGAAATTTGGATTTTGGAGCTACTGTAGCACCTTCGTTTTTATTTGGCAAATAGTGTCCAAACATTGACTAATTAGGCTTAAAACGTTCGTCTCGTAATTTCCCACTAAACTGTGCAATTAGTTTTTCTTTTCGTCTACATTTAATGCTCCATGCACGGACCGCAAACATTCGATGTGACAGATACTGTAGCAACTTTTTGAATTTTGAGGTCCAACTAAACCAGGGCTGAAGCTGACGATCAAGATAGCTGCACTGCACTGCGGTGCAGAGAGGGACACCGAAACCGCCAAACGGATGCGGGCGCGCGATTGTTTTGGGGGGGGAGAGGGAGATGATGCGTGCATGGGCAGGGCATTGTGTTTATCTTTTGGTTGGCTAGCAAAACTTGCTAACCCTCGTGTATTTAGCTTGTCCATGTTTAGTTGCCCCAAATTCTAGAATTTAATATTATACAAAAAGAAGATTCCCCATCACATCAAACTTGCGGTACATGCATGTAGTATTAAATGTTGACGAAATCAAAAACTAATTGCACAGTTTGGTTGTACTTTGCGAGACGAATGTTTTGAGCCTAATTAGTCAACGATTGAACAATTATTACCAAATAAAAACAAATCGCTACAGTGTAGCTACAGTGTCCTTTTTCGGCGACGCCAAATCCGGCAGCGAACTAAACGCGGCCCAGGCCCATATTGATTTGATCGAAGGATTGCTTGATATCCGTGCAACTTGGCTTCCGGTTCCCGAGGCCGCTGCGTTTGCGTCGCAACCGGACAAGCGGAGATGGATGCTGGAGAACGCCAGATCGAGCGACAGTGCTCGTTTCCTCGACTCCCTCCTCGCGCCTCCGTACCTTCGGTCTCTTGCGTTCTCCTATCAAATTCACATCGTGCGCAATTGTACGAGGCCTGATCTTACTCTGTGGGCCTGAAAAAAAGACCAAAACTCATCCTGGCCCGGCCCACGTAGTCTTGTTTCCCTAGGGGAAGTGACCTGGGGATTTGAGAACAATACCCCGCATTGCAGTAAGATTTTCATTTTCTTACCAATAAAGTTGTTACATACATGTATGTATGAGTATGATGACATAAGCTACCAAAACCGAACAAGCTAATGTTAAAGTCTAATAAAACGCTAAGACCTTTGTTTGGATGCATGTGTATCCACTTCAATTCACATGTGTTGGAGTGGATTGGAATGTAACTTAATTTAATTCCACTCCAGTCCACTTCTACACATGTGAATTGAGATGAATACATGATCATCTAAATAAGGCCTAATAGAAGTATAGCGAGTTAAAATTGGCTCTTCCAAGCTAATGTATGCATGCATGGACCGAGTCGTAACTTTTCTTACAAATAATAAGGTTTCCCTTACGAGCTTGGTAGAGCCGATTTAACTCGCCATGATTAGATCGAATGGTAGGAAGATATGACGGGCAAATAAATAATCATAATGCTCAGCCATGGCATCCTGGTCCTGCGCAGCGGACCGCCCCAATCTCTCTCTAAAAAATGCCCACTCCCCATGGCCCCTATCGCGGCGTCACCGCTCATCCACCCACCCCACTCCGCCCCGTCCCGCCGCACCCCTTCCCCCATCGCGCCGTGTCCTTCCCCACACCGCGGCACACTCCATCGCCGGCCGCGTCATGCCCCACCCCTGCGAGCGGACGTCACTGGACGACTATGGCCGAGCGAGCAGCGGCGCTAGAGTAGCAACACAAGGCCGCGCCGACAGGCGCAGGAGAATTGGAGGAGGAGCGACGGGCCACGTCAACGGGCGGGAGCGCGCGAATGACGTCCCCTGACTCGAGCTTATTGGCTACCGCAATTCCCCACTAGGTAGGCCTTGGCCGCCAGCGGTACCGTGTTTCAGGCGTTTTAGACTTATGTTTCAAGTGTTTCGTGTGGATGTTGCAAAAGTATATTTGAGACGTTGCATATGTTGCAATGATAATATATATACGCATGTTGTAAGCGTATGTTTTCAAGTGTTTTATCTGGATGTTGCATATGTTGTTATGGCTATACACGCATGTTTCAACCGTATGTTTCAAATGTTTCAGATGTTTCAAACTTATGTTGTAAGTGTTTCGTCTTGATGTTGCAAAAGTAGATCTGGATGTTGCATATATTGCTATGACTATACACGCATGTTTCAAGTGTTTCATCTGTTTTAGATGTATGTTGTAAATGTTTAGTAATGCTAAGGTTATCCTTGGTCTACATAATTTCTTTTGCACTACTTTGTATATGTTAACGTATATAAACATATAAAGTTCGAGGAATTTAGTAACCCAAACAGCTATGGTAATGCTAGGAAGTATTGCAAAAAGGAAGTGTTGTTACGATTTTTTCTCTTCATTTCACTCTACATGAGGTTGAATCTAACAAAATTCAGCCTTAAAGAATATCCTCCAACTGTTTCAGCCTGGGATCCAACTCGGCAGCATTTTCCTCTACATAATCATCCACCGGAGTCCGGTATGCATCAGCAATCGCCTTTCCTTTATCCAGTACTGCAGATGGCACCGTTTGCAAGAGACTGGAACACACACACACACACACAAAATGAAGTAAGATGTGAGTGACTATCCCTATTGATTTTGAAATGCAGAAGGGGTTTCCATTTGCTATTACTTGTCTAATGCTGCAAGGGCAACACTGATCTTGCTCCTCATGGTTTCAACGGCCGCTGACGGATCATTCCGTGATGCACGTAGTAGCAGTGAGTCGAGATCTTCCAATGCTCTAGGAAACCACAGGCATCAAATCTCATAACCTCATAAGTATTGTTCTGCTGCAAAGAAGTGCATTCAGGAAAAGCAAATTATGTTTACCGTAAGCACTCGTCCACAGCGTCTGATGCAGCCTTGCCTTGACCATTACTAGAAGCATATTGTGCCACCTGCATTTGTTTTGTCACATGGATTCGGTTGGCATAATTCGGAATCAAGAAATTGCACCATGATGAGATATTCTATCCAACTACTGTATCAGCCTATAGCCTTGGGCATGAAAGATTATGAATGATTAGTGATGTTGACTAACATTCAGCAGAATAGACACTTACTGCCCTAATGTTGATCCGCAAAGATGATGCCGGTCCAGAGCGAAGTAATGTTCTGCTCTCGTCGTACATTGGTTTCTCAAATTCTAAAGATTTCTCTGCAATGAATCATATACAGGAGAATCTCTCATGGATAGGTTGTATCATATTAAAATAACCACTCAAAAATTGACAAACATATATTTAAAAAAATGCCAAAGGCAGAAGCATTGTTTAGTAAAAAAGAAATGTACTTCCACTTCTAGTCCTAGCAGCAAACAAGATGGGTCTGCAGTCTGCTTGTGCCAAGTTTCAACAGATTATTTGTGCGATGAGAAGCATGCAACTATGCAAGCAGGCAGACGCTACGGACTCCAAATCGAAGTACTAATTAATGGTAATGGAGACTCTTATGGATAAATACAGCTCATACTTGCTGATGATGGTGCAAAAGATTATATACTTATTTTGCATCAGCCCAAGGTTGCTGAGGTGCCAAATAAGATGATACCGTGGGATACTGATCATCGTACTAGTGAATTACCCAGATCAACGAATTGGTCAATAGTCAGCAGGACAGCCGGAACGTAGCTCTCCAAAGGCTCCAGCTTCTTCCTGACAGTAGCAGTTCAGGGACAGCAAGAGGCGATAAGGTGTTATGCAGATCAAATGCCACAACCTGCAGCAATCCAATTCGAAATGTTTTCCGGTGGAGAGAGAGAAGGACACGGCTTAATTAGTACTCGTACCTCTTGACGTACTTGTCCAATGGACTGGCCGCGTCTGCCCCTGCAGCAATTGGGGGTTGGGGCACAGCAAATCAACCACAGACAGACACGGACAGCGAGTCGATTGTTGATACATAGAACAGCACAGCACAGTAGTACTTACGGCCGACGGTAGTGGCGAGCCAGGCGGCGACGCCGGCCAAGGAGACAGCGCGGCGGCCGACGCCGTCAGAAATGGGTCGAGCGGAGGCGGCGGCGATTACTTGGCAGCACCGGCGGCGGCGCGGTCGAGGCGGAGACGGGCAGATGAGAGTCCCGCCGGAGGTGGTGGGGAGGAGCGAGGACGACATCTTTGGAGTCGGAGGAGACGGGGCCCGTGGCAGGGAAGAGGCGGGACTGGGTTCTTCTCTCTTGGTGGCAGCTGTCAGCTGCCGCTGCAGCTGCTAGGCGAGTAGGCGATGCTTTGCGGCGGGCAGCGCCCGTGGTCGGCCGGGGCCTTCCGGCCACGCGATTGCACGAGAGCCACTCGTGTCCCGGAGGTGATTTCCTGTGCCAGGACGGGGGCCCGCGCGCGGCGTTGGAGTCACCTACGTCTACGTGGGCTCGTTGTAGCCATTAGCCACGTGAGCTGTGTGGCCGGGCATTCTCTTTTGGATCTGTGATATGTCCTCTTTGATCACTCAAGGAATTCGATGGAACAAATCATACGAATAGAATGAAAATGAAAATCTAAGTGACTGAGGACCTATGGTCACGTGGGTAATCCTATTGGCGAAATCACTCAAAAATCAAAACAAGCTAAATTCGTGTGAAACAAACATTAATATCACTCAGATTATGCAACACCTACATCCACCATAAATTGGGACAAAGAAAAATAAGAACAAATAAACATAATACAAAAGAAATTATTACAAATACAAAGAAATAAAAAAAATAATCAAAATACAAAGAACAAAAAATTTCTATGGATTAAAAAACCAAAATAATCTGAGGACATTGCATGAACCAAACAAATCAAAGAAAATAAACAAAGTACAAAGAACAGAAAATTTCTATGGAACACGAAAACCCAAAAAAATTCTATGAGTTGCAAATTCAAATAAATTCTGAGAGCACTGCTCATGCAAACAAATCAAAATAAAACTACATTCAAACTAAATAGGTTCCGAGGACAAACATGTGCCTAATAAACTTCTTTCACTTAGTACTAGTTACATCAATAATACCTAGGAATTACACTTGATCAACCACGGTAAGTGTAGTTCAACTCTAGTGTAAATACAAAATTAATCCATACTAACATGATAGTAAATTAATTAACTGTATTTATCAGGTGGGACCATTCTTTCTTACTATACAGATTTTTCTACTAAATAAAATCCAGCCCACATGTGGGATAATGACGTGTTTCCTAAAATCCAGCTGACATGTAGGACCCATGAGGTGGAAAAAAAACAGCACAAATAACACACCAAAGAGGCGTGGTACCTATATACATTTCTATACACCTGTCCGACTATGTGCCTTCTTGCCTTCCTTTTCTGTATATCGCCCTCTGCAGCACTACTTTAGCAATATTTTTCAGCGAATGAACGGTATTTTCCTCTGACAAAAAATCCGCAGAAGCATCAGCATAAGCCGAATCAGCATATCTCTGTATGTACACACTAGGTGCCTGTCGTCACCATCGATCTTATATCTAGGCCTAGGTAGTACGTGTAGGCATGGTAGCTACACGTACGTGTGTCGTCGGTGCGGCATGACTACGAGACAGACACCGCAGATTGAATAAAGATCAAATCCGGTGGCTAGAAAATTCGTGTGATGGAGCCAAACGTTTCACACAGGCTCAAGATAGCCTTTGTGTTCTCCTTTGTGTTTTATTGCTCTCACATCAGGACGCAGCACAGCCCGCCCCAGTCCCCCTTCGCCTCGCCCCACCAGTGCACTCCGTCCCAATCTTTGCGCCCGCTGGTCCTTCCCCTGGTGGCCTGACCCCGTCTTCTCTCTCTGACTTTCATCGCGGGCGACACTCGGGAATCGGGATGAGTGGCTAAGGATGAGCACGCCCCTAGCATGTCTTGGCCCGTAGCACCCCAGCCCGCCGGCCCCCAGCACCCCCGTCTGTTGGCTCCTCGGACGCCACACGCCCCGTCCGCACGGCCGTCGACTCGTCCCAGCCAAACAACGTAAAACACTTGCAACATGAATGTAACATGAGACTGAAAACAGATGAAACATGCACTTGCAATATGTGTGTGAAACACATGAAACATCCCAATAAAACACTTGCAACATGAAACCACTTGCTGCAACATGAGACTAAAACAACTGAAACATTTGAAACATATTGTGTTCAACATATGTGTGAAACATATGCAACATCTAGATAAAAACCGATTGCAACATATGTATGGAAACAGATGGAACATTTTGAACAAACACTTGTAACATACCTATAAAACACTTGCAACATGTGCAACATCCCCCGATCTACTTTTGCAACATCAAGATAAAACAATTGTAACATACATCTAAAACACTTGAAACATACATGTGCAACATAGGGGAGGGAAGGCTGGGCTAGTCAATTCCGACCGTTGGGGTGGGAGCCACCGGCGAGCCACGACGCGCGAGCATCACCGGCACTGGTTGCGCTCGTGGGTGCTCTTGGCTCGGCCGGGGAAGACATGAGGCGCCACAGCACGTGCGCCCCAACGGTCGTGGCAGGATCAGCGACGTGCCCGATGGTAAATGGGAACGGACAGACAGCGAGGGAGTGAGCGGCGTAGGTGATTGAGATGGGCATGCGGCGTGGCCGATGATTGGGGAAGGGCAAGGTGTGGCCACCCGACGAGCGCGCGTTGGGGGAAGGGGGCGGATGAATGAGCGGCCACTCTGCTTCGGGCGCCGGACGGATAAGCAGATGAGGGAGTGAGGATTTGTTTTTTTCTGAGAGAGATAGGTGAAAGTGCATCTAGCCCTTTAGTGTGTTTTGGATGGTTGAATGACAATGTGATTAAAGGTCTAACCCGTTTGCTAAGTGTGAACAGGTAATAGGATATCTCACAGGTACTTAATGAAAGCCAAAATGATGCGTTGTTGTATAAAATAATCTTGTTCAAGCACAAGACAACAATGCAAATGGAATTCATGCAAAGGCTTATTTATTGTGGGATTTCCATGTTCTATGTGAAAGCAAGCTCGTAAGAATTAATTAATGAGACATGATGGATTGCATATGGAATGGTCTCATATTTGAAGCTTGCTAAATTAAAATGAAAAAGATAACAATACAAATGAATGGTTGATTCAACACAAGATGTGACTTGATGGCTTGAGATGGTGAAGATAGCAAGGAAAGGCTTCGAGGTACTAAGCAAGGGTGAAGGGCAAGCGATGGCTTGACGGCCGAAGAACCTAGTTAGGGTGAAGAAGTGAGTACTTGCATTTAGTTGAGGTACTAATCAAGCTACGATGGTTATATTGATATGGAGGATCAAATCTATATTGGACAAAGTGTTTGAAGTGACTTGATGCATTTGGAGTTATTCATATTTGATGAATGGAATTAAGTCATGTGCTCAAGATGGCTATGCTCAAGTGACAAGATCAATATCAACATGTTGGCACCCTTATTTGATGAAGATTGAAAGAGACGGCATTAATTAAAAAGAGGGCAACTCAAGCGGTATAAATTCATTTTTCCTTTAATCTTGAGTTTAATAGGTATGTCGTACTATTAAGAGGGATGCATCATGTTGATAGATAATGTTTCATAAGTGCTCAAGCCAACCCATGTGAGTTTTGAGTATTTGAGAGACAAAAGAGCTAACTGATTTCTTGCTGGTCTGGCAATACCGGACGTGTTCGATATTCATACTGGACGTGTCCGGTATTTGCCCAGCAATGGTAAAATTGTTGTTCTCGGATTGGTTCGTCGGGAGTTCTAGAAATGGTCGGGAGTTCCGGCGTCTTGCGCTTTAACTGACTTGGAGAGTTCACTGTGGTATTCATACCGGACATGTCCGGTATGGACGACTAGAGGCCAATGGCTAGTTTTAAAATGCCTTGAGAGTCGGGAGTTCCGACGTAAGTTGGGAGTTCCGACAACTCACAACTTTAACTTAGTTACTTAGTTTTCAAATATGCTGAGGGTTGGGAGTTCCGATGTGAGTTGGGAGTTCCGACTGTCGGGAGTTCAGGCATTCATCAGGAGTTTCAATGCCTCGCATTGACACTATAACTTAGTTACCGTTGGCGCAGTGTAAGTCATACCGTATGGGTCCGGTGGTATGGCAACGGCTATAAAACAGCTAGTTTTTCCAAGGGGGCTATAAATACCCTCAAGTCTCCACCTTTGGAGGCTGCTGATTTTGCTGGTTTCTATATACGTTTTTAGCCTTGCCAACTCTCCCAAACACTCTCTTAGTGAGTGTGTGATCCAAATAGCAAAATCCATTTGTGGGTTAAGAGAGAATTTGAAAAAGAGAGCAAGCCAGCACTTGAGCACTTGTGCATATTGTATATCTCGTGATTCGTATTTGTTACTCTTGGACTCTTTGGTCCTAGACGGTTAGGCGTCGCCGGAGAGCACCCGAGAGATTGTGGTGTGCCTCAGAAATTTATAACGGTCGATTCCGCCGCCTCGGAATCAACTAGTGGAAGGAGGAAAATGAGTTAGAAAAAGACTCCGGCTAGAGTGACCTTCGTGGTATCCTCTAGGTCTGACCTTCGCTGGGTCGCCCGCAGCCCCCTCAATGGAGAGTAGGACTCGAACGAGTCCGAACTTCGGTAAAACAAATATCGTGTCTCAATTTGTATTTCATTTGATATTTGTGTTGCTCTTGCTCTTGTACAGGTTATCTGTGTATATTGTCATATCTAGTAGGTACCTGCAATTTGATTTGAAGTTAGAAATCGAAAGAAGCAAGTTTAGGGCTGTTCCACTGAAACCATGTATACCGGACACGTCTGGTATTGATTACTGTGACAGGTTGTTCTACAGAACACGTGCATACCGGACACGTCCGGTATTTCCTGCCTATGCTGAATATATTAATTCTCTGTTCTAACTTTGTATTGTAGGGTTGTAACTTCTATATATATTCTTTATACCTTGTTTATTGTGTGGTAAACTTGTGAGGGGTGGTACTACACTTAATTTGGAGTTTCTATTTTGGAAACTCTCTTTACTAATCGTTTCCGTATTTAAAGGTATTAATTTTTAGAAATGCCTATTCACCCTCTCTAGGCGGCATCCTAGGTCCTTTCAATTGGTATCGGAGCAAGGTTCTCACCTAAAGCTTCACCACCATGAGAAAAGGATGTCGACGCCTATCGAGTTGGAGCCGGTGCTTCTCCAAAATGATGGTTCAAACTTTCTACCTTTGTCAATTCATGTACTTAATGCTTTTAGGGATATAAGTCCTCTTGTTGAGCATATTGTGGATGCAAGCATAACTCTTCCTATAGTTTATTGGACCAACTACAAAAATTTGTCAAAAGAGGAAGAGATATGTGTGCAACTCAATGCTCAAGCTATTAATGTCATTTTGAGTACATTAAGTGTAGAGGTTCAAGATGAGGCAATCTTCAATGGACAACCACCTCTGGAGAGTGCTCATCTCATTTGGACTAGACTTTTTGATTTATACGGAAAATCCAAATGTGATGATGCACTTGAGATCGAGTCAATGGAAAGTATGTCCATTGTGTCTTCATACAGCGAAGAAGCCTCACAAGACCTCAAGAGCGCCGAGCCAGAGTAAGAAGTGCAAGCAGCGCATGACCTGCTATCTACCTACACATACCGGACGTGTCTGGTATGGCTGAGGGAGCAGAACAACAAGCAGCTGTTTGCAATGATGCTCAAGCCCGGTGGCGACCAAGTGACGAGTCAACCTCAGTATCTCATGATACTCATCACTTGTGTCTCATGGCCAAAAAAAGCAAGAAAAAGAGTAACAAGAAAGATCAAGAAAAGGAGAAAGCACAAGTAGATGATCAAGATGAGAGTGATGTTGAAGTTGAAGACAACTACAACCTTGATCATCTCAACTACAAAGACAAGTTCATCATCATGAAGATAGTTGAAAAGAATGATGAGCTTGAAGAAGAGATTGAGAAGCAAGAGCAATCACTTCAAAAGCAAGAATTGTTTCTCATCTCCAAGATAGAACAACTAAAGGCTCTAAGTGAAAGGTATGAAAAATTGTCAATTGAGCATGCTTTAGTTACTAACTCCTCTTCTAGTGTTTCACAACTAGAGAAGGAAAACTTTGAGCTCAAGGTAAGGCTAGATGAACTATCAAGCAAGTATAATGTGCTACAAGCAAACTATGTTCATCTAAAGTGCTCTCATGATGAAGTAGTAGAATCAAGCATCATGCTTGAGGTAGCTCATGAGGTTGTGATCACATCGGTAAAATTTTCTCAACCTCTTACACATTCACTCACTAGTATACCATCTCAATTAAATATTTCTTGTATTAATGAGTGTGCTCATCAAGCAAGCCAATCTTCGATTGAGCTAAATCTTATAGAAAATATAGAGATCAAAGAAGAGGTGAAAAGGTTAAAGAAAGATGTGATTCGGTTGAAGGGTAGGGAGAAAGCACAACCTTCTCAAGATAACCGTGATAACATGGTGAAGAAGCTTGAGAATGGTTCAAACCTTGCTTCCTCCAAAGCCCACCAAAAGAATCACATTTCAAGTTAGGCCAACACAACCAAGAGCAAGAAACATGGAAAAAGGTTATGCTATGGTTGTGGATTATATGGACATGAGTGGGCAATGTGTCCACATAAGAGTTGGTCCGACAAGTGTGAAGTGGCCGAACAAAAGGCCTCAAACAAGTTGGCCAACCAAAAGAAAAGTGATGAACAAAGCGCTTGTCTCATGAGCAAGAAATTGGGGCATCCTACCAAGAAATGCCCAATGTACAAAGAGGCAAGAAAGGAAGCCCAAATTGCAACAAGAAGATGCTATAGTATGCAATGAGATGGGCCACAAGGTTGATAGATGTCCATACAAGCAAAACAAGCATAGAGCAAACAAAGGCCGCATATGCTATGCTTGTAGAAGAAAGGGGCATCTAAGCTATGAATGCCCAAATGCTATTATTTGTGGAGTAACACATTTATCTAGCATTATTTGTAGTCCTTTGAATAAAAATGTATCTAGCATGATTATTTGGCAATTAAGGTCAACATAAAGATTATCATGCTATGTATCTTCTTAGTGGTATTCTTGTGGGCTCAAGGCAAAGGTATGTCTTTACATACATGCATTGTAAGTGCATCTAAGGCCCTTTATATGTTAGAATGTGCATTTGTGTGACATAGGAGAGATGTTTTTAAAAACTCATTACTAGCATGTGTAGGTGGTGTGAATTTAAAAAACTATTTGAATCTTGGTCTTTGTGACCTAGCCTTGTCATGTGATAATTATAGCTCTCCTTGATCGTTTGATTGGCTAATTACACATGACATGGCTTTCTTAAGTCCACAATCTACTATGTCTCACAATATCTCTCTCAAGTAATCAAAATCTATATATGCCAAATATTTGGAAAAGAGAAGTGATACTCATGGCATTTGGATAAGAAAAAGTAATTACACCTTATTTGGATCAAGGACATACATGTTTTTGGATCAAGAAATGATAGAGAAGGGGATTGGAATTAAGTGAATGAAATTTGGAAAAAGATTAGCCAGCCCGCAAATACCGAACGTGTCTGGTATGAGTGGGGTTATAAAACGGCCGGTACCCCTTCGGCCAAGAAGTTTCTCCTCCTTCCAGCCAACCCAACCGCCTCTCCTCGACCTCCATTAGTGATTTCAAGTTTCCACCATGAAAAGGAAGAGGGAGATTGGATCGAAGGAGATTTGCATCAAGATCAAAGACTCTAGGACTTGGATTTCCAATCGTATCTTCATTCACTCTCATAAGGTACCCTAATCCTGGACCTCATCCGATCTAAGCGGTTAGGGCATGATTTTTGAAATCCCTTCGGTAGAGATGCTACATTACCTATCTAGAAGCAATACCTAGAGTTTGGATTGGATTGGTTGAAGATTGAGCCAAGGACCCCGGTTAGGGTTGCTGTCCGCTTGTATGTCCGGTATAGGACAACAGAGCAGATTTTGCTCCCTTATTTCAATCTTCTCAGTGGTTGATTCTTAGGACTAAGTTTAATTGTCTATTATGTTTTGTGAACCTTTTGACCTAGTTTGGTTGAGGTGATTACAAAGCATGAGACAATTATTCTTATTTCTATATATCAACTAAAATAAGTTATTGTTTGGGCATGTATCTAAAATTCCTTGCAAATCTTTGGATACAGGACAACAGCTATAAGTGGAAGATAGGAGCCTAGGTCCAAGCATAGGCATGATCCAACACTAGAAAAACACAAGAAGGCAAGACGAGAAATGCATCCCAGATATAGTCAGGAGGAGCAGGGCAGCAGTAAGGGACTCTCCAGGGCTACTAGGGGTGATCCACAGTATAAAGAGGGAGACAACAATTTTTCCTTTGACACGGATACAGAGGAGTATAGAGTGGATCCTAGTACTAGAAAGAGGAAGAGCACTAATAGAGATTCAGATGGTGGCAGCTCAAATGATGAGCAAGAGATTGAGGAGGAGCAGGTTGTACCTCTAGCTCAGCACCAACCAGGTCAGGGTATGCACTATGGTTTACTTGAGCCACATCCACCTAGTGTACCCTCTTATGTCGCCAGAGTTGACTATCGAGGGAAATGCATGACCAGAAGGGCCAGAGATGAAAGAAGAATTGATCCAAGGGGCTTGTCGAGGATTCAGTTTGATCATCGATTTTAGACAGCCTTTCATATGGACTTCTACACCAGTGTGATCCTCGCCAGGAACCCAGTGATTACCAGGTCTGAGTGGATTGACTGGTAGTACGTTAGAGATTTGTAGAAGGCCTCCATTGATCACGCTATTATCATTTGTGAGCATACAGGGGTGTATGAGATTATAGAGTTCCAGCATGACTGGAACATAGAGGTGGTAGCTCTGTTCTACGCACCCTGTATGTTAAGGAGGATGAGAGGCATATGCACTAGATGCTTAAGGGCCAGTGGTATAGTATTGATTATGATGCTTTTGTAGCTCTACTTGGCTTCTCAGATGATGATCTTTAGAAAGATAAGATCCACACAAAGCAGGTGTTGCCTCCAGAGCAGCTTACCTACATGTACCCACCAGGGGGTGAGAGAGGAGCAGTGGGGAAGGTTCTAGGTCTTCACCCTACTTACAGATACCTGGACAGGATGTTTAGGAAGACTATTGATTGCAAGGGTGGAGATAAGGGAAACATTGCAGATTACTCCAGGAACCTGCTCCACAGGATGACATCTGATGCATGACCTTTTAGCGTCTTTGATTTCATATGGTGCGAGATCAGGAGTGTCGATGAGAGGCCCCTCAAGGGCTATGGTTTTGCTCCCTACATCATGCACATGATTGAGCAGGTCACAGGATATACCTTTGAGTATGACAAGGTACATAAGGCCCTAAAAATTATTGCAGATTTGACTGAGGTTGGGGTACCTCCAGCAGGACTAGGAGGAGCAGTAGTAGCACCAGAGGCAGACACACCTATAGGCGGTGGTGCAGCAGGACGAGCTTCTCCTCTACCACATGCTCCTTCATGTTCTTCTCCACGTTGCCATAGTCCTCCTCCTATTCGCAAGATGTTCAGTGCTATCTTTAGGATGTGCAAGGACATACGGACCTGTTAGCAGAAGGAGAGGGAGGCTAGGAGGAAGGATACTTGGACTTTGAAGCAGATTGCTTCTAGACTTGAGCTTGATCCTCCTAGGTCTCCACTATCATATGAGGTAGCTAGTGAGCCTGAGACTGAGGAGCAGCAGTAGGGTAGGTACAACATAGAGTTTGCTGAGTTCTTTCAGCGACACCGTGCACTCGCTGCCGTGTGTTCAGTTCACCTCCCCCGCTACACGCTATCCAGCCCCTGCTCGCGTCGTCCCATCGCCTTGAGACACGGCAGAGCAAGTTGGCTACACCATCGCAACCCGCTGTAGCAAGGCACACACGCCGCCCTGCTCCACTCACTTCTGCCGCGCCATCACTCCTCCTGCACGCTCCATTGCCTCAGCACCACCGTCGTCGTAAGCAGGCGACGCTCGCAAGCTGACGCCCGCTGCAGTGCTGCCATTGAAGGCGAGTTGCTGTGCTCGCCGGCCAACCCCCCCCTCCTCCGGCCTATAAAAGGCGATGCCAAGGTGCTCTCCTCCACCACCCAGCAGCATGCTCAGCTTACTCGCTCGCCTGCTCTCGCTTCGCTTTGCCACGCGTATACCGTATACGGCCGTATGCACGAGCCGGGCTTGACCGTCGTCGTAGGACGAGGTGAGCAACTCATGAGCATCTCCTCACTCTTCCCTCCCTCCCTGTGGTCTTCGCCCTGCTTCCCTCCGTCCAACCCGAGCTGCCCACGAGCTCCACGAGCTCAGCCATGGCGTCGTCCATGCATGAAGCAAGAAGAGCACTCGTGACCCTTGCTAGCTTCTCTCTCTCCCTTCCCATGCATGTGTGTAGCCTACGCAAGAGGCGGTGACGTCCCCGTGCAGGGAACTCGCGCCGGTTGTCGAGCACGTGAGCGATGGCAGTTGCCGTGGGGTCGCCCACAAGCGAGACAGGCTGGATTTGGGCGTGGCCGTAGACGACGACGTCGTGTCGGTGTCCGACAACCGCTCCTCCCCAGCAGCGCCACCTGCAGCATCATGAGCTCCACGACAAGACCTGCTGTGCCACCTGACGCGCGTGGCGGCACTGCGGCCACGGCCGGCCTCTAGGGTGGCTGCGTCGGCGCTGAGGAGACCCGAGCTGGAGGCGGCCGTGATCCGTGTGACCAGCCACGACGAGCGATAAAAATGGCACCTTTGGGTCTCGCTCTGCTGCTGATGTTGCTGGAGCAGGAAGCTGAGGCTGACGCCTCCTTTGGGCGACGACGAGAAGGGGTACGCGGACGCCATGAGCTGCGGCAGCGGCCAGGGCCTTGGCGCGCTTGACGGCCATCTCCCGCTCCGCGGCGTCGTCCTCGGGCACGCCGTGGAGGAAGCGGCAGGAGGAGCCGTTCTTGCAGTACCCGCGCGCGTAGTACATGCAGGGCCTCCACGACGCGGCTGCCTCGTCGTCGCTGAGCGAGAAGCTCCAGCGGTGGGTGCCGGCGCCGCCCGCAAGGGACCATACGTCGTAGTCATCGGCGTAGAACGCGTCGCCGCCGCCGTCGTACCCGAGCTAGTCGGCGGCGAAGGGCGATTGGTGGTGCTGGTGGTAGCCGGCGCCGGGGCTCGGGAGGCCCTAGGGTAGGCCGGTCTGCAGCGGGCCGAGCACGGGCGACGGCGGGGACGCGGGCTTGCTGGCGAGCTCGACGCGCACGGTGGCGACCAAGGCGTGGAGCAGATGCTCCGGACCGAAGGCGAGGTGGATGAGCTCCTTGTCGCTGTTGTCCTGGATGAGCAGCAGGCCCATCTTCTTGGAGCCATTCCCAGGTCCAGCGTCCTCATCCACCTGCAGAGGCCTGCACTGCATCTCATCCTCATCCACCTGTAGCATCGCAAGCTCCACGGCCGGCCTCTGGGGTGGCTACGCCGGCGCTGAGGAGACCTAAGCTGGAGGCGGCCGTGATCTGCGTGACCAGCCACGATGAGCGGTCCGTGGACGAGCGACGACGGCGAGTGCAGGCTTGGCACCACCGACGCAAAGACCGGAGGCCGAAGCCGACGTGCATGCATGCATGCGTGGGTGAACCATTTTAAAAGTTCATGGACCAAAAATATAGTTTCAAAGTTGATGGACCTAGATGACAGCAAATAAAAGTTAATGGACTCAAAAATGCAGTTTCAAAGTTGATGGACCTAGATGACACCACAACGAAAGTTAATGGACCTCCGGTGCATTTTACTCAATATGTAATGTAACTTAAGAAAAGGTACATATATAGGCAACTCATGTGTGTACTGTCTAGTCTCTACTAGAATAAAAAGGTTGTGGCCTGAATCATCTCCTAGACTAAGCTATGTGCAAGTGCAACAGGTAAATTCTCTCCCATGTAGCTGGAACCAGATTTTCATTTCTGAAGTAGTATGATCAAACATCGATTAGATTTGCTCAAGCAAGTGGTTTCTGCACCAAGACTAGGTCCTTGAACATCACCGAGGGGTGCGACTCCAGCATTGACTTCTTCTGTCAACAGAAAAACATGTGAGTTATAATACCGTTTGTATTAGCAAAACAAAGAAATCAATTGTAATCACTACTCCAAAAACAAAACATCACTGTCTGCACTATCATTATCGGCAATGAAAATGTACCTATCACTGCTAGTTCGTAGCTACTTGTCGCTTGGTTAGCACGAAAAAACTCATAATATTTTTTTTTAATTTCATATATCAAATGTTTAATATGAGTTCTCGGATCTATTGAACAATCTTGAACGGAGACAAAATCAACATCAGAGTATTGAGTTGAGATGGTATGGACACTTGATGAAAAATATTGAGGTCACAAGTTTGAATCCTAGAACTGCACAATTGTTCTATTTTATCACTTTTTTTTTGAAAACGCAGGAGAGCTACGTTTCATTGTGTTCTGTTTTATCACTGCCGGTTCAAATTGGCATCATTGCCGCCTATTCAAAAACCGACAATGATAAGTTTTTTTTGTAGTAAATATTTAATTAGTATTGGTTCAAAAAGTTTATTGAGCAATTTCATCATTTCATGAACTAGAGGAATATGCGATAGAGTAGGATTACCTCTTCGGCTGATAAAATGGTAAACCCAAGCTTCTCTGACCAGATTTGCGCCATTTCAGGGTCAACAGGCGTCGTAAGAAGGCTTACATTACAGGCTCTCAAATTTGCCTCGATTGACGTTAGGATAAGTCTGAAGTAGCCCTGCACAAAGAAACTCCAAACAATAAGATCTGTCATAGTAAAAATAGCTGAAATGATTTCACCCATAATAATTAGCAAAACAAGACAAGACTCCCATTGTCCCATATGCCGGTAGGTGAAGGGACCAAGGAAGGCAAACGAATGAGATATAAGAATTTAAGAATTAACGTATAGTGGAATGGCATCCAAAATATGCCTATATATACGATTCATATTTGATTAAATATATTCCAATTTATTGTTTGGAGTTGCAGCAGAAACTTGTATCAGATAATTATTAGGAGATACTTTTGTCAGCGTCTCATCGACATTCTCTAGTTATGCATCTGACCCTTTTATTTTTTAGAAGTGGGACATGTAGAATAAATCATATTAATTACATGAGATAATCGATAATATCAGCTATGGAGTATATGATACAAAGTGCATTTCCATCTTTTTTCTGCACTCGCTACGAGTAGCAATTGTTAGATTGATCTCCTGACCAGTAGGCCCAATGGCCTATTGGGCCTTGGTCTCGCGCCCTGATCGGGGGCGCCCAACCCTACATGGTTGGTGGGCCCCCGTCGCACTGCGCTATATAGAGAGGTGGGGGCCGGCGGCTCAAGGTACGAGGTTCGCCGTGAGCCGCAAACCCACCGACAAAACCCTAGACCGATCTCGAGAGGGCGCGCAGCCAGCGACGGGAAGCTCCACTGATCCTCGCCGTCGCCACTGCTACGCCCGACCGCACTGCATCGACGTCCGTGCAACCTCTACTCCACCCGTCGCTGCCCGTGTGCTGCCTCCATCACCGAACCCGCGATGGCTAGCACAACCGCGACATCATCTGGAGGCTCAGGTTCATCACCAGCCCTCTCTCCCCTACCTCCCTCTCGGTGTAGTGTTTAGGTCTAAATGTGCATGTGTTTCATGGATCTATGAGTTCATCCGCCTTGATCTACTCTAGTCGATCCACAGATAGTCAACAATGGTACCAGAGCCTACTAGCACGTAGATCTAGAACGGGTACCGATTAGAAAAGAAAAAAGACGAAGAGATCCAGTGCGGATCTAAGCAGAAAAGGGTCGGCCGACGTTCGGTTGAACCCCAAACTCGATCCGTCGGATCTGAGAAAAGTTTTGGTTCGGATGAACCCTAAACCTAATGAGGTTAAAGAAAAACCCGAAGGTGATTCGGGGAAAAGAAAACAATTTCGTTCCCCAATCCTAATCCCTAACCCTAATCGGGAAATCGTGTAAAATCGGGATAAAAGAAACAGAAAAAGAATGAAAAGGATCCCGATCTCGGATCGGATGAGAAAGAACCCTAACCCTAGAAATGAAACCCTAACCCTAGATCGGGTTTTGGGGAAGGAATAAGATGGAGAGGGGAACCTACCCGGTCTTCCCGACACCGCCGTCGCGCGGAAAGTCACCACCGTGCGGGCGGTGATCACCGCCGCCATGGTTGGCGAGCGGACAGAGGCCCGGCTCGGCCGTGGCTCAGGACAGCGGTCCAAAGCCGCTCGACGGCGGCGCGCTCTGCCATGGGCGAGCGCGCGCACCGGCGAGGGGCTTGGCACCGGTGTCGTCCTCCCTTCTTCTCCGGTGACGAGGTGGCCGCGCGCTCCCTTCGGTTTTTCGCTACCGTCGCCGTGGGAGAGGAGAGGAGAAAGAGGAAATGAACCTAGGGTTCAGGGAGAGGGGCTGGCCGGGCGGTTTTGTTCGGGCGAAACACGCGGGCAGCCGTCGGATGGAGATGGACGGCCACGGGCGACTGGGCCAGCGCCGCAGCCCAGGCGGGATAGGCAACAAGGCCGAAATCCCGGCCCAGGCCCAGGTTGAGGCCTGGGCGCGGGGGAGAGAGCGCGCACGGCTGGGCGCGGGGCTGCGCTGAGCGCGCGGATGGGCCGCGGCTGGCTGGGCCGATTTCGCTGGCGCGCGCGCGCGCGTGGGCAGGCCGTGGGCCGCGCGTGTGCTGGCTGGGCCGAAATGGTAAAATGAATAGAAAAGTCACAGTTTTTGTTTTTCTTATTTTCCAGAAGACAGTTTGATCAATTTGAATTGATTTTTTTTTTATGATAATTTCTGTACAAAATTTATCCAACGATATTTTTTGTTCAGTAAATGGTAAATTTGCTTCTGGAAAATAGGAAAAGATTATTAAATGTTAAAGTTTCCGCTGCATATTTAAAGATGTAATTTTCATTATTAAATTCGAACCAACGGGAGAATTTAATTTTGAAAAATGGATATGTTTTAAATTGATTATAATGTTGTTGTTATTCTGACCAACGTTGATTAATGACAATATTATAATGTTTTTTGTTATACATTAATTCTATTTCTGCCCAACGGTGATGTAGAATTAGTGTAGAAAATAATTGTATGTTTTAATTTTGACCAACGTTAAACTAAGGCATGCAATTATTGTTGTTATTTCTGTTCTGTTCTCACCCTATTTGAATTATGTTTTCAGGAGGATACAACTTGATGAGTTGTATCAAAGAAATCCCCACTCTAAAAGGTGATAACTATATTGAGTGGAAGAAAAAGATAGACCTGGCCTTTATCCTCGCTGAGGTTGACTGGGTTGTCACCACACCGTGCCCTAAAGAACCTGAGGCACCGGTGAGGGAAACAGATGAGACTGATACTGCATGGCAGAACAGAGAGCGGGATTTTGCTCCCGTAAAGATGTCCTATGACCTTGAGCATAGGAAATGGGTCACTGCCAACAAGAAGTGTCTGGCAGTGATAAAGAACACGATTGAGCCTGCTATTGTGGGCTCAATTCCAGACTGTGACACGGTCACAGAGTACCTAGACAGAATAAAGAGTCAGTTCACTGGCTCTTCAAAGACATATGGAACCCAGCTGATCAAGCAGCTGGTCACAGAAAGGTACTCTGGTGGCGGCAGTGGCATTAGAGAGCACATACTGAGAATGAGCAATCTGGCATCTAAGCTCAAACCAATGGATTTGGCACTCAAGGATGAGTTTCTTATTTATTTGATTTTTGCTTCTTTGCCCAAAGAATTTGACACATTTGTTGTTAATTACAACATACAGCCTGAAAAATGGGATTTGGAAAAGCTCATAGCCATGTGTGTGCAGGAGGAGGAAAGAATAAAAGTTTCACAAGGTGGTTCTGTCAACTACCTAAAAGATAAGAAAAAGAACTATAATAATAGTTCTTCCTCCAAATCATCTGGAAAAGGTCCCATGCAACAGTCTCAGAACCAGCAATTCCCAGTGGCTAAAGACCAGTGTCTCCACTGCAAGAAGACGGGACATTATAAAAAGAATTGTCCTGATTTCTTAAAGATGATAATGAAGAATAAAGGTGAGAACATTATTACGTTCGTAAATGAATCCTTGTATGTAAAGTTTTCAAAATCTACTTGGTGGATTGATTCAGGTGCAACTATTCATGTTGCTAATTCATTACAGGGATTCCGTTCGATGAGAACTTTGCAAAGAAGCGAAAGTTTCATTAAAGTCGCAAATGGAGAACAAGCAGATGTTGAGGCCGTTGGTGATCTTCCGTTAGAGCTTGCTGATGGCTTCATAATTATTCTTAGAGATGTTCTTTATGTACCTTCTTTGCAAAGAAATTTGATTAGTGTTTCAAAGTTGGACCATGATGGTTATGATTGCCATTTTGGAAATGGCAAATGTCAGATATTGTTTAATAATAAATGTATTGGTCTTGCCTTCCGACAAGACGAGCTTTATTTGTTATCACTTCGTGAAAATGTTAATTCCGTATGTGATGTGAATGAAAATGTATCCTCATCGAACAATGGAAACAGAAAACGAAAGAGAGCTCAAGATGCGTTGTCGAAATTATGGCACTGTCGTTTAGGCCATATTTCGAGGGGGAGAATAGAAAGACTAGTTAAGAATGATATTCTTCCTCCATTAGAGCTCTCGGAGTTAGAACAATGTAGAGATTGCATAAAAGGAAAGTATATAAAGAAAATTAAGAAAGATGCCAAACGAAGCACAGGAATTCTACAGATTATTCACACAGACATATGTGGTCCTTTTCCTGTGAAAAGTGTGGATGGTTATGATTCATTCATAACATTCACTGACGATTACTCTCGTTTTGGCTACATTTATCCAATTAAAGAAAGAACAGAAGCGTTGGATAAATTTAAAATATTTAAAGCAGAAGTTGAAAATCAGCATGATTTAAAGATTAAGATAGTCAGGTCTGACCGTGGAGGAGAGTACTACGGTCGGCATACCCCATATGGACAAGTTCCTGGACCTTTTGCAAGGTTCTTACAGGAGAATGGTATAGTCGCCCAGTATTCAACACCGGGCGAACCTCAGCAGAATGGAGTAGCTGAAAGGCGTAACCGTACCTTGATGGATATGGTGCGTAGTATGATAAGTTACTCCACTTTACCCACGAGTCTGTGGATGGAGGCGTTAAAAACCGCCATTCATATTCTCAATAGAGTGCCAAGTAAGTCGGTGCCCAAAACACCGTATGAGTTGTGGACAGGAAGAGTACCCTCACTTAACCACTTGCGTGTGTGGGGGAGCCCTACTGAGGCTAAAGTTTTTAACCCAAACATTGGGAAGCTAGATCCCAAAACAGTGAGTTGCCATTTCATTGGCTACCCAGAAAAGTCAAAAGGTTTTCGTTTCTACTGTCCTAACAGACATACAAAGTTTGTGGAAACGAGACATGCTGTCTTCCTAGAGGATGAAATGATTAGGGGGAGCATGGTAGCTCGAGAAATTGACCTTGAAGAGAAGCGGGTGTATGCACCCACTCCGATCATTCATGAGCCATTTTTCTCACTACCTGCTGTTGCTGCACCAATAGTACAAGACACTGTGGTGCCAGCACCTGTTGTTATCCCGCCTGTGGCAACAATGAATGATGATGAGGAACCTGTGGCTCAGGATCCTATAGAACCTATTGCCACACATGAGGGGGAGCAACAACAGCCTCAAACAGAAAATGTGCCAATTGAGGAGGCCCCTAGAAGGTCTCAAAGAGTTAGAAAATCAGCTATTCCTGCTGATTATGAAGTGTACAACACTGAAGAATTTCAAATGGAGGATGATCCCACCTCATTTGAAGAAGCCATGAAAAGTGACCATTCATCAAAGTGGCTTGAGGCCATGGAAGATGAGATGAGATCAATGAATGCAAATAAAGTTTGGGATTTGGAGATAATTCCTAAAGGAGCCAAAACAGTAGGCTGTAAATGGGTCTACAAAACAAAACTTGACTCTCAAGGGAATATAGAGAGATATAAAGCCCGACTTGTGGCAAAAGGCTTTACACAAAGAGAAGGGATTGATTACAATGAGACCTTTTCTCCAGTCTCATGTAAGGATTCCTTCAGAATCATAATGGCATTAGTGGCACATTACGATTTGGAATTACATCAGATGGATGTAAAGACGGCATTTCTCAACGGAGACTTAGAGGAAAATGTTTACATGGCACAACCGAAAGGTTTTGTCATGGAAGGAAAAGAACGTTTGGGATGCCGCCTAAAGAAATCTATTTATGGATTAAAACAAGCTTCAAGACAGTGGTACTTGAAGTTTGATTAGACAATAAAGAATTTTGGGTTTAAAGATAATGTTGAGGACAATTGTGTCTACGCAAAGTTTAAGAATGGGAAGTTTATCTTCCTTGTCCTGTATGTGGATGATATCTTACTTGCTAGTAGTGATGTCAGTCTACTACTGGAAACAAAGAAGTTTTTGTCCTCAAAATTTGATATGAAAGATCTTGGTGAAGCTTCGTTCGTTCTAGGGATCGAGATTCACCGAGATAGAAGTAAAGGGGTATTAGGACTGTCACAAAAGGCATACATAGAAAAAGTCTTAAAGAAATTCAGTATGCACAAATGTAGTCCCTCACCTGCTCCTATAGTCAAGGGCGACAGATATGGGGATTTTCAATGCCCCAGGAACCAATATGAGATCGATCAAATGAAAGTGGTTCCATATGCTTCAGCTGTCGGAAGCTTGCAATATGCTCAAGTATGTACGCGCCCTGACTTGGCATTTGTTACCGGGTTACTTGGCAGATTCCAGAGCAATCCTGGAATAGAACACTGGAAATTGGTAAAGAAAGTCTTGCGTTATTTGCAAGGAACGAAAGGCCTCATGATGACGTATAGAAGATCTGATTCACTCAATATAGTGGGATATTCAGATTCTGATTATGCGGGAGATAATAGAAAATCCACGTCTGGATATGTGTTTACTCTCGCAGGGGGAGCTATTTCATGGAAAAGCTCAAAACAAACCGTCACTACATCGTCCACAATGTATGCCGAGTTTGTAGCGTGTTATGAGGCAACAGGGCAGGTGAACTGGCTAAAGAAGTTCATACCCGGTTTGAAGGTGGTTGACGACATCAATAGACCACTGAAATTATACTGCGATAATAATCCAGCAGTACAGTACACTCACAACAATAGGTCAAGTGGTGCTGCCAAACACATTGACATAAAGTAGGCCAACCAAAAGAAAAGTGATGAACAAAGCGCTTGTCTCATGAGCAAGAAATTGGGGCATCCTACCAAGAAATGCCCAATGTACAAAGAGGCAAGAAAGGAAGCCCAAATTGCAACAAGAAGATGCTATAGTATGCAATGAGATGGGCCACAAGGTTGATAGATGTCCATACAAGCAAAACAAGCATAGAGCAAACAAAGGCCGCATATGCTATGCTTGTAGAAGAAAGGGGCATCTAAGCTATGAATGCCCAAATGCTATTATTTGTGGAGTAACACATTTATCTAGCATTATTTGTAGTCCTTTGAATAAAAATGTATCTAGCATGATTATTTGGCAATTAAGGTCAACATAAAGATTATCATGCTATGTATCTTCTTAGTGGTATTCTTGTGGGCTCAAGGCAAAGGTATGTCTTTACATACATGCATTGTAAGTGCATCTAAGGCCCTTTATATGTTAGAATGTGCATTTGTGTGACATAGGAGAGATGTTTTTAAAAACTCATTACTAGCATGTGTAGGTGGTGTGAATTTAAAAAACTATTTGAATCTTGGTCTTTGTGACCTAGCCTTGTCATGTGATAATTATAGCTCTCCTTGATCGTTTGATTGGCTAATTACACATGACATGGCTTTCTTAAGTCCACAATCTACTATGTCTCACAATATCTCTCTCAAGTAATCAAAATCTATATATGCCAAATATTTGGAAAAGAGAAGTGATACTCATGGCATTTGGATAAGAAAAAGTAATTACACCTTATTTGGATCAAGGACATACATGTTTTTGGATCAAGAAATGATAGAGAAGGGGATTGGAATTAAGTGAATGAAATTTGGAAAAAGATTAGCCAGCCCGCAAATACCGAACGTGTCTGGTATGAGTGGGGTTATAAAACGGCCGGTACCCCTTCGGCCAAGAAGTTTCTCCTCCTTCCAGCCAACCCAACCGCCTCTCCTCGACCTCCATTAGTGATTTCAAGTTTCCACCATGAAAAGGAAGAGGGAGATTGGATCGAAGGAGATTTGCATCAAGATCAAAGACTCTAGGACTTGGATTTCCAATCGTATCTTCATTCACTCTCATAAGGTACCCTAATCCTGGACCTCATCCGATCTAAGCGGTTAGGGCATGATTTTTGAAATCCCTTCGGTAGAGATGCTACATTACCTATCTAGAAGCAATACCTAGAGTTTGGATTGGATTGGTTGAAGATTGAGCCAAGGACCCCGGTTAGGGTTGCTGTCCGCTTGTATGTCCGGTATAGGACAACAGAGCAGATTTTGCTCCCTTATTTCAATCTTCTCAGTGGTTGATTCTTAGGACTAAGTTTAATTGTCTATTATGTTTTGTGAACCTTTTGACCTAGTTTGGTTGAGGTGATTACAAAGCATGAGACAATTATTCTTATTTCTATATATCAACTAAAATAAGTTATTGTTTGGGCATGTATCTAAAATTCCTTGCAAATCTTTGGATACAGGACAACAGCTATAAGTGGAAGATAGGAGCCTAGGTCCAAGCATAGGCATGATCCAACACTAGAAAAACACAAGAAGGCAAGACGAGAAATGCATCCCAGATATAGTCAGGAGGAGCAGGGCAGCAGTAAGGGACTCTCCAGGGCTACTAGGGGTGATCCACAGTATAAAGAGGGAGACAACAATTTTTCCTTTGACACGGATACAGAGGAGTATAGAGTGGATCCTAGTACTAGAAAGAGGAAGAGCACTAATAGAGATTCAGATGGTGGCAGCTCAAATGATGAGCAAGAGATTGAGGAGGAGCAGGTTGTACCTCTAGCTCAGCACCAACCAGGTCAGGGTATGCACTATGGTTTACTTGAGCCACATCCACCTAGTGTACCCTCTTATGTCGCCAGAGTTGACTATCGAGGGAAATGCATGACCAGAAGGGCCAGAGATGAAAGAAGAATTGATCCAAGGGGCTTGTCGAGGATTCAGTTTGATCATCGATTTTAGACAGCCTTTCATATGGACTTCTACACCAGTGTGATCCTCGCCAGGAACCCAGTGATTACCAGGTCTGAGTGGATTGACTGGTAGTACGTTAGAGATTTGTAGAAGGCCTCCATTGATCACGCTATTATCATTTGTGAGCATACAGGGGTGTATGAGATTATAGAGTTCCAGCATGACTGGAACATAGAGGTGGTAGCTCTGTTCTACGCACCCTGTATGTTAAGGAGGATGAGAGGCATATGCACTAGATGCTTAAGGGCCAGTGGTATAGTATTGATTATGATGCTTTTGTAGCTCTACTTGGCTTCTCAGATGATGATCTTTAGAAAGATAAGATCCACACAAAGCAGGTGTTGCCTCCAGAGCAGCTTACCTACATGTACCCACCAGGGGGTGAGAGAGGAGCAGTGGGGAAGGTTCTAGGTCTTCACCCTACTTACAGATACCTGGACAGGATGTTTAGGAAGACTATTGATTGCAAGGGTGGAGATAAGGGAAACATTGCAGATTACTCCAGGAACCTGCTCCACAGGATGACATCTGATGCATGACCTTTTAGCGTCTTTGATTTCATATGGTGCGAGATCAGGAGTGTCGATGAGAGGCCCCTCAAGGGCTATGGTTTTGCTCCCTACATCATGCACATGATTGAGCAGGTCACAGGATATACCTTTGAGTATGACAAGGTACATAAGGCCCTAAAAATTATTGCAGATTTGACTGAGGTTGGGGTACCTCCAGCAGGACTAGGAGGAGCAGTAGTAGCACCAGAGGCAGACACACCTATAGGCGGTGGTGCAGCAGGACGAGCTTCTCCTCTACCACATGCTCCTTCATGTTCTTCTCCACGTTGCCATAGTCCTCCTCCTATTCGCAAGATGTTCAGTGCTATCTTTAGGATGTGCAAGGACATACGGACCTGTTAGCAGAAGGAGAGGGAGGCTAGGAGGAAGGATACTTGGACTTTGAAGCAGATTGCTTCTAGACTTGAGCTTGATCCTCCTAGGTCTCCACTATCATATGAGGTAGCTAGTGAGCCTGAGACTGAGGAGCAGCAGTAGGGTAGGTACAACATAGAGTTTGCTGAGTTCTTTCAGCGACACCGTGCACTCGCTGCCGTGTGTTCAGTTCACCTCCCCCGCTACACGCTATCCAGCCCCTGCTCGCGTCGTCCCATCGCCTTGAGACACGGCAGAGCAAGTTGGCTACACCATCGCAACCCGCTGTAGCAAGGCACACACGCCGCCCTGCTCCACTCACTTCTGCCGCGCCATCACTCCTCCTGCACGCTCCATTGCCTCAGCACCACCGTCGTCGTAAGCAGGCGACGCTCGCAAGCTGACGCCCGCTGCAGTGCTGCCATTGAAGGCGAGTTGCTGTGCTCGCCGGCCAACCCCCCCCTCCTCCGGCCTATAAAAGGCGATGCCAAGGTGCTCTCCTCCACCACCCAGCAGCATGCTCAGCTTACTCGCTCGCCTGCTCTCGCTTCGCTTTGCCACGCGTATACCGTATACGGCCGTATGCACGAGCCGGGCTTGACCGTCGTCGTAGGACGAGGTGAGCAACTCATGAGCATCTCCTCACTCTTCCCTCCCTCCCTGTGGTCTTCGCCCTGCTTCCCTCCGTCCAACCCGAGCTGCCCACGAGCTCCACGAGCTCAGCCATGGCGTCGTCCATGCATGAAGCAAGAAGAGCACTCGTGACCCTTGCTAGCTTCTCTCTCTCCCTTCCCATGCATGTGTGTAGCCTACGCAAGAGGCGGTGACGTCCCCGTGCAGGGAACTCGCGCCGGTTGTCGAGCACGTGAGCGATGGCAGTTGCCGTGGGGTCGCCCACAAGCGAGACAGGCTGGATTTGGGCGTGGCCGTAGACGACGACGTCGTGTCGGTGTCCGACAACCGCTCCTCCCCAGCAGCGCCACCTGCAGCATCATGAGCTCCACGACAAGACCTGCTGTGCCACCTGACGCGCGTGGCGGCACTGCGGCCACGGCCGGCCTCTAGGGTGGCTGCGTCGGCGCTGAGGAGACCCGAGCTGGAGGCGGCCGTGATCCGTGTGACCAGCCACGACGAGCGATAAAAATGGCACCTTTGGGTCTCGCTCTGCTGCTGATGTTGCTGGAGCAGGAAGCTGAGGCTGACGCCTCCTTTGGGCGACGACGAGAAGGGGTACGCGGACGCCATGAGCTGCGGCAGCGGCCAGGGCCTTGGCGCGCTTGACGGCCATCTCCCGCTCCGCGGCGTCGTCCTCGGGCACGCCGTGGAGGAAGCGGCAGGAGGAGCCGTTCTTGCAGTACCCGCGCGCGTAGTACATGCAGGGCCTCCACGACGCGGCTGCCTCGTCGTCGCTGAGCGAGAAGCTCCAGCGGTGGGTGCCGGCGCCGCCCGCAAGGGACCATACGTCGTAGTCATCGGCGTAGAACGCGTCGCCGCCGCCGTCGTACCCGAGCTAGTCGGCGGCGAAGGGCGATTGGTGGTGCTGGTGGTAGCCGGCGCCGGGGCTCGGGAGGCCCTAGGGTAGGCCGGTCTGCAGCGGGCCGAGCACGGGCGACGGCGGGGACGCGGGCTTGCTGGCGAGCTCGACGCGCACGGTGGCGACCAAGGCGTGGAGCAGATGCTCCGGACCGAAGGCGAGGTGGATGAGCTCCTTGTCGCTGTTGTCCTGGATGAGCAGCAGGCCCATCTTCTTGGAGCCATTCCCAGGTCCAGCGTCCTCATCCACCTGCAGAGGCCTGCACTGCATCTCATCCTCATCCACCTGTAGCATCGCAAGCTCCACGGCCGGCCTCTGGGGTGGCTACGCCGGCGCTGAGGAGACCTAAGCTGGAGGCGGCCGTGATCTGCGTGACCAGCCACGATGAGCGGTCCGTGGACGAGCGACGACGGCGAGTGCAGGCTTGGCACCACCGACGCAAAGACCGGAGGCCGAAGCCGACGTGCATGCATGCATGCGTGGGTGAACCATTTTAAAAGTTCATGGACCAAAAATATAGTTTCAAAGTTGATGGACCTAGATGACAGCAAATAAAAGTTAATGGACTCAAAAATGCAGTTTCAAAGTTGATGGACCTAGATGACACCACAACGAAAGTTAATGGACCTCCGGTGCATTTTACTCAATATGTAATGTAACTTAAGAAAAGGTACATATATAGGCAACTCATGTGTGTACTGTCTAGTCTCTACTAGAATAAAAAGGTTGTGGCCTGAATCATCTCCTAGACTAAGCTATGTGCAAGTGCAACAGGTAAATTCTCTCCCATGTAGCTGGAACCAGATTTTCATTTCTGAAGTAGTATGATCAAACATCGATTAGATTTGCTCAAGCAAGTGGTTTCTGCACCAAGACTAGGTCCTTGAACATCACCGAGGGGTGCGACTCCAGCATTGACTTCTTCTGTCAACAGAAAAACATGTGAGTTATAATACCGTTTGTATTAGCAAAACAAAGAAATCAATTGTAATCACTACTCCAAAAACAAAACATCACTGTCTGCACTATCATTATCGGCAATGAAAATGTACCTATCACTGCTAGTTCGTAGCTACTTGTCGCTTGGTTAGCACGAAAAAACTCATAATATTTTTTTTTAATTTCATATATCAAATGTTTAATATGAGTTCTCGGATCTATTGAACAATCTTGAACGGAGACAAAATCAACATCAGAGTATTGAGTTGAGATGGTATGGACACTTGATGAAAAATATTGAGGTCACAAGTTTGAATCCTAGAACTGCACAATTGTTCTATTTTATCACTTTTTTTTTGAAAACGCAGGAGAGCTACGTTTCATTGTGTTCTGTTTTATCACTGCCGGTTCAAATTGGCATCATTGCCGCCTATTCAAAAACCGACAATGATAAGTTTTTTTTGTAGTAAATATTTAATTAGTATTGGTTCAAAAAGTTTATTGAGCAATTTCATCATTTCATGAACTAGAGGAATATGCGATAGAGTAGGATTACCTCTTCGGCTGATAAAATGGTAAACCCAAGCTTCTCTGACCAGATTTGCGCCATTTCAGGGTCAACAGGCGTCGTAAGAAGGCTTACATTACAGGCTCTCAAATTTGCCTCGATTGACGTTAGGATAAGTCTGAAGTAGCCCTGCACAAAGAAACTCCAAACAATAAGATCTGTCATAGTAAAAATAGCTGAAATGATTTCACCCATAATAATTAGCAAAACAAGACAAGACTCCCATTGTCCCATATGCCGGTAGGTGAAGGGACCAAGGAAGGCAAACGAATGAGATATAAGAATTTAAGAATTAACGTATAGTGGAATGGCATCCAAAATATGCCTATATATACGATTCATATTTGATTAAATATATTCCAATTTATTGTTTGGAGTTGCAGCAGAAACTTGTATCAGATAATTATTAGGAGATACTTTTGTCAGCGTCTCATCGACATTCTCTAGTTATGCATCTGACCCTTTTATTTTTTAGAAGTGGGACATGTAGAATAAATCATATTAATTACATGAGATAATCGATAATATCAGCTATGGAGTATATGATACAAAGTGCATTTCCATCTTTTTTCTGCACTCGCTACGAGTAGCAATTGTTAGATTGATCTCCTGACCAGTAGGCCCAATGGCCTATTGGGCCTTGGTCTCGCGCCCTGATCGGGGGCGCCCAACCCTACATGGTTGGTGGGCCCCCGTCGCACTGCGCTATATAGAGAGGTGGGGGCCGGCGGCTCAAGGTACGAGGTTCGCCGTGAGCCGCAAACCCACCGACAAAACCCTAGACCGATCTCGAGAGGGCGCGCAGCCAGCGACGGGAAGCTCCACTGATCCTCGCCGTCGCCACTGCTACGCCCGACCGCACTGCATCGACGTCCGTGCAACCTCTACTCCACCCGTCGCTGCCCGTGTGCTGCCTCCATCACCGAACCCGCGATGGCTAGCACAACCGCGACATCATCTGGAGGCTCAGGTTCATCACCAGCCCTCTCTCCCCTACCTCCCTCTCGGTGTAGTGTTTAGGTCTAAATGTGCATGTGTTTCATGGATCTATGAGTTCATCCGCCTTGATCTACTCTAGTCGATCCACAGATAGTCAACAATGGTACCAGAGCCTACTAGCACGTAGATCTAGAACGGGTACCGATTAGAAAAGAAAAAAGACGAAGAGATCCAGTGCGGATCTAAGCAGAAAAGGGTCGGCCGACGTTCGGTTGAACCCCAAACTCGATCCGTCGGATCTGAGAAAAGTTTTGGTTCGGATGAACCCTAAACCTAATGAGGTTAAAGAAAAACCCGAAGGTGATTCGGGGAAAAGAAAACAATTTCGTTCCCCAATCCTAATCCCTAACCCTAATCGGGAAATCGTGTAAAATCGGGATAAAAGAAACAGAAAAAGAATGAAAAGGATCCCGATCTCGGATCGGATGAGAAAGAACCCTAACCCTAGAAATGAAACCCTAACCCTAGATCGGGTTTTGGGGAAGGAATAAGATGGAGAGGGGAACCTACCCGGTCTTCCCGACACCGCCGTCGCGCGGAAAGTCACCACCGTGCGGGCGGTGATCACCGCCGCCATGGTTGGCGAGCGGACAGAGGCCCGGCTCGGCCGTGGCTCAGGACAGCGGTCCAAAGCCGCTCGACGGCGGCGCGCTCTGCCATGGGCGAGCGCGCGCACCGGCGAGGGGCTTGGCACCGGTGTCGTCCTCCCTTCTTCTCCGGTGACGAGGTGGCCGCGCGCTCCCTTCGGTTTTTCGCTACCGTCGCCGTGGGAGAGGAGAGGAGAAAGAGGAAATGAACCTAGGGTTCAGGGAGAGGGGCTGGCCGGGCGGTTTTGTTCGGGCGAAACACGCGGGCAGCCGTCGGATGGAGATGGACGGCCACGGGCGACTGGGCCAGCGCCGCAGCCCAGGCGGGATAGGCAACAAGGCCGAAATCCCGGCCCAGGCCCAGGTTGAGGCCTGGGCGCGGGGGAGAGAGCGCGCACGGCTGGGCGCGGGGCTGCGCTGAGCGCGCGGATGGGCCGCGGCTGGCTGGGCCGATTTCGCTGGCGCGCGCGCGCGCGTGGGCAGGCCGTGGGCCGCGCGTGTGCTGGCTGGGCCGAAATGGTAAAATGAATAGAAAAGTCACAGTTTTTGTTTTTCTTATTTTCCAGAAGACAGTTTGATCAATTTGAATTGATTTTTTTTTTATGATAATTTCTGTACAAAATTTATCCAACGATATTTTTTGTTCAGTAAATGGTAAATTTGCTTCTGGAAAATAGGAAAAGATTATTAAATGTTAAAGTTTCCGCTGCATATTTAAAGATGTAATTTTCATTATTAAATTCGAACCAACGGGAGAATTTAATTTTGAAAAATGGATATGTTTTAAATTGATTATAATGTTGTTGTTATTCTGACCAACGTTGATTAATGACAATATTATAATGTTTTTTGTTATACATTAATTCTATTTCTGCCCAACGGTGATGTAGAATTAGTGTAGAAAATAATTGTATGTTTTAATTTTGACCAACGTTAAACTAAGGCATGCAATTATTGTTGTTATTTCTGTTCTGTTCTCACCCTATTTGAATTATGTTTTCAGGAGGATACAACTTGATGAGTTGTATCAAAGAAATCCCCACTCTAAAAGGTGATAACTATATTGAGTGGAAGAAAAAGATAGACCTGGCCTTTATCCTCGCTGAGGTTGACTGGGTTGTCACCACACCGTGCCCTAAAGAACCTGAGGCACCGGTGAGGGAAACAGATGAGACTGATACTGCATGGCAGAACAGAGAGCGGGATTTTGCTCCCGTAAAGATGTCCTATGACCTTGAGCATAGGAAATGGGTCACTGCCAACAAGAAGTGTCTGGCAGTGATAAAGAACACGATTGAGCCTGCTATTGTGGGCTCAATTCCAGACTGTGACACGGTCACAGAGTACCTAGACAGAATAAAGAGTCAGTTCACTGGCTCTTCAAAGACATATGGAACCCAGCTGATCAAGCAGCTGGTCACAGAAAGGTACTCTGGTGGCGGCAGTGGCATTAGAGAGCACATACTGAGAATGAGCAATCTGGCATCTAAGCTCAAACCAATGGATTTGGCACTCAAGGATGAGTTTCTTATTTATTTGATTTTTGCTTCTTTGCCCAAAGAATTTGACACATTTGTTGTTAATTACAACATACAGCCTGAAAAATGGGATTTGGAAAAGCTCATAGCCATGTGTGTGCAGGAGGAGGAAAGAATAAAAGTTTCACAAGGTGGTTCTGTCAACTACCTAAAAGATAAGAAAAAGAACTATAATAATAGTTCTTCCTCCAAATCATCTGGAAAAGGTCCCATGCAACAGTCTCAGAACCAGCAATTCCCAGTGGCTAAAGACCAGTGTCTCCACTGCAAGAAGACGGGACATTATAAAAAGAATTGTCCTGATTTCTTAAAGATGATAATGAAGAATAAAGGTGAGAACATTATTACGTTCGTAAATGAATCCTTGTATGTAAAGTTTTCAAAATCTACTTGGTGGATTGATTCAGGTGCAACTATTCATGTTGCTAATTCATTACAGGGATTCCGTTCGATGAGAACTTTGCAAAGAAGCGAAAGTTTCATTAAAGTCGCAAATGGAGAACAAGCAGATGTTGAGGCCGTTGGTGATCTTCCGTTAGAGCTTGCTGATGGCTTCATAATTATTCTTAGAGATGTTCTTTATGTACCTTCTTTGCAAAGAAATTTGATTAGTGTTTCAAAGTTGGACCATGATGGTTATGATTGCCATTTTGGAAATGGCAAATGTCAGATATTGTTTAATAATAAATGTATTGGTCTTGCCTTCCGACAAGACGAGCTTTATTTGTTATCACTTCGTGAAAATGTTAATTCCGTATGTGATGTGAATGAAAATGTATCCTCATCGAACAATGGAAACAGAAAACGAAAGAGAGCTCAAGATGCGTTGTCGAAATTATGGCACTGTCGTTTAGGCCATATTTCGAGGGGGAGAATAGAAAGACTAGTTAAGAATGATATTCTTCCTCCATTAGAGCTCTCGGAGTTAGAACAATGTAGAGATTGCATAAAAGGAAAGTATATAAAGAAAATTAAGAAAGATGCCAAACGAAGCACAGGAATTCTACAGATTATTCACACAGACATATGTGGTCCTTTTCCTGTGAAAAGTGTGGATGGTTATGATTCATTCATAACATTCACTGACGATTACTCTCGTTTTGGCTACATTTATCCAATTAAAGAAAGAACAGAAGCGTTGGATAAATTTAAAATATTTAAAGCAGAAGTTGAAAATCAGCATGATTTAAAGATTAAGATAGTCAGGTCTGACCGTGGAGGAGAGTACTACGGTCGGCATACCCCATATGGACAAGTTCCTGGACCTTTTGCAAGGTTCTTACAGGAGAATGGTATAGTCGCCCAGTATTCAACACCGGGCGAACCTCAGCAGAATGGAGTAGCTGAAAGGCGTAACCGTACCTTGATGGATATGGTGCGTAGTATGATAAGTTACTCCACTTTACCCACGAGTCTGTGGATGGAGGCGTTAAAAACCGCCATTCATATTCTCAATAGAGTGCCAAGTAAGTCGGTGCCCAAAACACCGTATGAGTTGTGGACAGGAAGAGTACCCTCACTTAACCACTTGCGTGTGTGGGGGAGCCCTACTGAGGCTAAAGTTTTTAACCCAAACATTGGGAAGCTAGATCCCAAAACAGTGAGTTGCCATTTCATTGGCTACCCAGAAAAGTCAAAAGGTTTTCGTTTCTACTGTCCTAACAGACATACAAAGTTTGTGGAAACGAGACATGCTGTCTTCCTAGAGGATGAAATGATTAGGGGGAGCATGGTAGCTCGAGAAATTGACCTTGAAGAGAAGCGGGTGTATGCACCCACTCCGATCATTCATGAGCCATTTTTCTCACTACCTGCTGTTGCTGCACCAATAGTACAAGACACTGTGGTGCCAGCACCTGTTGTTATCCCGCCTGTGGCAACAATGAATGATGATGAGGAACCTGTGGCTCAGGATCCTATAGAACCTATTGCCACACATGAGGGGGAGCAACAACAGCCTCAAACAGAAAATGTGCCAATTGAGGAGGCCCCTAGAAGGTCTCAAAGAGTTAGAAAATCAGCTATTCCTGCTGATTATGAAGTGTACAACACTGAAGAATTTCAAATGGAGGATGATCCCACCTCATTTGAAGAAGCCATGAAAAGTGACCATTCATCAAAGTGGCTTGAGGCCATGGAAGATGAGATGAGATCAATGAATGCAAATAAAGTTTGGGATTTGGAGATAATTCCTAAAGGAGCCAAAACAGTAGGCTGTAAATGGGTCTACAAAACAAAACTTGACTCTCAAGGGAATATAGAGAGATATAAAGCCCGACTTGTGGCAAAAGGCTTTACACAAAGAGAAGGGATTGATTACAATGAGACCTTTTCTCCAGTCTCATGTAAGGATTCCTTCAGAATCATAATGGCATTAGTGGCACATTACGATTTGGAATTACATCAGATGGATGTAAAGACGGCATTTCTCAACGGAGACTTAGAGGAAAATGTTTACATGGCACAACCGAAAGGTTTTGTCATGGAAGGAAAAGAACGTTTGGGATGCCGCCTAAAGAAATCTATTTATGGATTAAAACAAGCTTCAAGACAGTGGTACTTGAAGTTTGATTAGACAATAAAGAATTTTGGGTTTAAAGATAATGTTGAGGACAATTGTGTCTACGCAAAGTTTAAGAATGGGAAGTTTATCTTCCTTGTCCTGTATGTGGATGATATCTTACTTGCTAGTAGTGATGTCAGTCTACTACTGGAAACAAAGAAGTTTTTGTCCTCAAAATTTGATATGAAAGATCTTGGTGAAGCTTCGTTCGTTCTAGGGATCGAGATTCACCGAGATAGAAGTAAAGGGGTATTAGGACTGTCACAAAAGGCATACATAGAAAAAGTCTTAAAGAAATTCAGTATGCACAAATGTAGTCCCTCACCTGCTCCTATAGTCAAGGGCGACAGATATGGGGATTTTCAATGCCCCAGGAACCAATATGAGATCGATCAAATGAAAGTGGTTCCATATGCTTCAGCTGTCGGAAGCTTGCAATATGCTCAAGTATGTACGCGCCCTGACTTGGCATTTGTTACCGGGTTACTTGGCAGATTCCAGAGCAATCCTGGAATAGAACACTGGAAATTGGTAAAGAAAGTCTTGCGTTATTTGCAAGGAACGAAAGGCCTCATGATGACGTATAGAAGATCTGATTCACTCAATATAGTGGGATATTCAGATTCTGATTATGCGGGAGATAATAGAAAATCCACGTCTGGATATGTGTTTACTCTCGCAGGGGGAGCTATTTCATGGAAAAGCTCAAAACAAACCGTCACTACATCGTCCACAATGTATGCCGAGTTTGTAGCGTGTTATGAGGCAACAGGGCAGGTGAACTGGCTAAAGAAGTTCATACCCGGTTTGAAGGTGGTTGACGACATCAATAGACCACTGAAATTATACTGCGATAATAATCCAGCAGTACAGTACACTCACAACAATAGGTCAAGTGGTGCTGCCAAACACATTGACATAAAGTATTATGTTGTGAAGGATAAAGTCCGGGATCAGATGATAAGTCTTGAGCATATAAGTACCGAAAAGATGCTCGCGGATCCGCTTACAAAAGGCTTACCACCCAACGTGTTCAGAGAACATGTAGCCGGCATGGGTTTAAGGGAAAGCCTATGATTCCTGGACCATAAAGGGCCCAAAAGTTAAAGTAACTGTTTCAGATCAGAGACGTGCATTGTAGCTGTCAAATCTATCGGCGATTGACCGAGACGATAAAACATGCTCTATGCATCATCTGTGAAGAAATGAGTAAGGTTTAAAGGATTGAAGTTTAAAGTTTAAAGATAAAAGTAATAGTGAGATCAAGGGGGAGAATGTTAGATTGATCTCCTGACCAGTAGGCCCAACGGCCTATTGGGCCTTGGTCTCGCGCCCTGATCGGGGGCGCCCAACCCTACATGGTTGGTGGGCCCCCGTCGCACTGCGCTATATAGAGAGGTGGGGGCCGGCGGCTCAAGGTACGAGGTTTGCCGTGAGCCGCAAACCCACCGACAAAACCCTAGACCGATCTCGAGAGGGCGCGCAGCCAGCGACGGGAAGCTCCACTGATTCTCGCCGTCGCCACTGCTACGCCCGACCGCACTGCATCGACGTCCGTGCAACCTCTACTCCACCCATCGCTGCCCGTGTGCTGCCTCCATCACCGAACCCGCGATGGCTAGCACAACCGCGACATCATCTGGAGGCTCAGGTTCATCACCAGCCCTCTCTCCCCTACCTCCCTCTCGGTGTAGTGTTTAGGTCTAAATGTGCATGTGTTTCATGGATCTATAAGTTCATCCGCCTTGATCTACTCTAGTCGATCCACAGATAGTCAACAGCAATAAGGACCAGTTCTGCAACTTGTTCCACACGCACTTTCAGAATCGCAGCAGACACAACATGCGTACTGCAATAAAATCAAAATGGGAAAAATGTAAGAATACAAATAGTAAAAAAAAATCATACTAACTCAATTTGAGGATGCTAACAATCAAAGGTTTATATGTGTGTTCTTTTTTGTAAAGTCTGCACGCAGAACCATACAAGTGCAAGGATTGAATGCATAACAGATGCGCCATTATGCAGACTAGAAGAACACAGAATGGCATAATAAAGAAGAGCAGGCCTGGCACGGAAAAGAACCACCTTGCAGTCAATACTACACAATACATTCCTCAAAAATCCTTCTCTCCTCCCATTTTTCTGCAACAATGAAGTTTAGATTGTTTCCATACTTCAAATTTATATAAAAAAAGGACTAAAGGTAAACACAGATCGATCAATAAACCCACTCATACACCACTTAAGAGTTGGCAAAATAAGCAAGAGCATACCCATAAACCATATCCGAGAAGACGTCACTGTGCGCATCAGTAGATTCCACAAATGCATCCTATGAAGTACATAGATCGAGGTGAGACTATAGCAGCCAAGAAGCTATTGACAGGCAGATGCAAAAATTTTAAGTGAAAGAACAAATTACTTTGAAGATATGGATGGCCTGAGACATGTAGAGTTTGACATCCCTACTTGCGACCGCTCTACTTAAAAGCCGCCAACAAATATTGGATCTTATCCGTCTAAGAAAGGTAATCTCTTCACACTTTTCCACACCTTCTAGACGGGCACGAAGTGATTGACATTCTTGGCAGCACAAGAAGCGAAAACATACGAATTCTTTCAGAATTTCCAGAGGCACCTGAAATGTTCAATATAACCATTCAGCTCTATCTTTCACAATGGCAGGCCTTCCTCTTGCCAACATAAGTGAAAAGGTCACAAACCTTCTTTTTTACAACTCACGCTGTTCGCTTGGGCTTGTTTGGCCTATAAGCCGTACTTTTTCAGCTAACGAACAATATTTTTTTCTCACACCAAATCAGCCAACAATACTTCCAGCCATGGCTTATCAGCCAAACAAGCCCAAGCGAACAGACGATGGTCTCTCGCACTGCAAATAGCAACAATGCATAATTCAAAAGCCAGCAATCTATTAAAGGCAATACGTTGGACACACTAAGCATAAAGCAGAACAGACCTGGTTACAGAAGACAATCATGTTTGGATCGATTTTTCCAAACTCTGTGTGGCCATACCTGACATTATGTACAGATGCAAATTTTCATATAAAGGAGTTCACCCGATCCTGTTAATCTACCGATAAAAATGCTTAAGGCATCAAAGGTCTTTAAGGAAAATGTCATTGAAGAGGGTCTTTGGAATAATGAAGGCGATGCAAACAGCATGTGGGAGTTCGGAAGGTTGCTTCAGAGGTGCTTGGAGTGACCAATGGGAGCGGATACGACTTGAAAGACACTTGGTGGTGGAATGAAGATGTGCAAAAGGCTATTAAGGAAAAGAATGAGTGCTATAAGCGCTTATATCATGATAGGTGTGCAAACAACATAGAGAAGTACAAGGTGGCAAAGAAGACTGCAAAACGAGCGGTGAGTGAGATAAAGGGGCGGGCCTATGAGGACCTTTACCGACGTTTGAGTACAAAGGAAGAAGAGAATAACATTTATAGGATGACTAGGGCTCACGATAGGAAGACAATGGACTTTAACCAAGTCAAGTGCATAAAGGATGAGAGGGAGCAGCTCTTGGTGAAGGAGGATGAGATCAGATATAGATGGCAAGCGTATTTTGATAAATTGTTCAATGGTGAGAACGAGAACACCACCGTTCAGCTGGACGACTCGTTTGATGGCACTAACAGGCACTTTGTGCGGAGGATTAAAAAATCGGAGGTCAGAGAAGCCTTGAAAAGAATGAAAGGGGGCAAAGCGATGGGCTCGATGGTATCCCAATCAAGGTGTGGAGATGTCTCGGGGATATAGCTATAGTATGACTAACCAAGATGTTCAACAATATCTTTCGATCAAACAAGATGTCTGAGGAGTGGAGAAGAAGCATATTGGTACCAATCTACAAGAACAGGGGAGATATCCAAAGTTATACTAATTATCGGGGAATTAAGTTGATGAGCCATACTATGAAGTTATGGGAGAGAGTCATCGAGCAGTGCCTGCGAGGAACAACGCAGATATCAACAAACCAATTTAGTTTCATGCCCGGAAGGTCAACCGCAGAAGCAATATTCTTAATAAGACAGGTTATGGAGCGGTTTAGAGAGTAGAAGAAGGACCTACACTTGGTTTTCAATGACTTGGAGAAGACTTATGACAAGATACCAATAAATATTATGTGGTGGTCTTTGGACAAACATAAAGTCCCATCAAAGTACGTGACCCTCATCGAGGACATGTACAATAATGTTGTGACTAGTGTTCGAACAAACGATGGTAACATAGATTACTTCCCGATTAAAATTGAATTTCATCAAGGGTCAGCCTTAAGCCCGTATCTCTTTGCCTTGGTAATAGATTAGGTTACCAGTAACATACAAGGGGATATCCCTTGGTGTATGTTGTTCGCTGATGATGTAGTGTTAGTGGACGAAAGCCAGACGGGAGTAAATAGGAAACTAGAGTTATGGCGGCAGACCCTTGAGTCTAAAGGTTTTAAATTGAATAGAACTAAAACCGAATACATAAGATGCGACTTTGACGGAGTTGTACAGGAGGAGGGAGATGTGAGTTTGGAAGGTCAAGCAATGTCTAAGAAGGATACCTTTCGGTATCTGGGATTGATGCTACAGAGGGATGGAGATATTGATGCGGACGTTAGCCATAGAATCAAAGCAGGGTGGATCAAGTGGCGATAAGCTTCTGACATTCTCTGTGACAAGAGGGTACCACAAAAGCTAAAAGGCAAGTTCTATAGAACGACGATTAGACCGGCTATGTTGCATGGAGCAGAATATTGCCCTACAAAGATTCGACATGTTCAACAACTGAGTGTTGTAGAAATGCGTATGTTACGATGGATTTGCGGTCACACAAGAATGGACCAAGTTCGGAACGATGATATACGTGATCGCCTAGAAGTAGCACCAATTAGAGAAAAGCTTGTCCAACATCGATGGATGTGGTTTGACCATGTCCAAATGAGACCTACAGAGGCATCAGTGCATTATGAAGTCCTAAGCCAAGCTAATAATATGAGGAGAGGTAGAGAAAGACCGAAATTGACATGGGGGAGTCAATAAAAAAAGATTTAAAAGCTTGTGATATACGTAGAGATCTATGTTTGAATAAGAGTATTTGAAAAACAGCTATTGAAGTGCCAGAACCGTGACTTGGGGCTCTTGGTGGGTTTCAACTCTAGCCTACTCCAACTTACTTAGGACTGAAAGGCTATGTCGTTGTTGTTGTAGTATCATCTTACCCACAGAAATAGCAACTCTTTGTTTGGACCACACTTTCTTGTAAGGTCCGTTTCAGGGGAACAATAGGTCCACTGGTAGTAGAAGGTTCTTTGACACAACCTGTAATAAAAGGAACCAATTATATTGGCACAGCACAAAGAGACTCCAAATTATTTGCTGAAACATAAAGCTCTACGATCACTCCCTCCTTGCCTCAAGGTAATACAATTAAATCTTAAACCTAAATAACATGTTCTTCAAATAAAAGTATATATGTCACCAAAGAAGCAAAAAAAAGGCCTACTGACTACTGAGGCCAACAAAGTCAGTTCTTGTGACTGAACAGTGTGAAGTCCAAGCATAATTATAATTACTCTGCTCACTTATAAAGATATTGGAAAAATATTGTATCAGCAGAAGGCACATAAACCAAGTGGACTACACGCTTTGAAAACACAAGAACAGAAAATTGAAGGAATCATTAATACATAGTAGATCACCAGTGCATTCATGCAAGTGGGAAAAACAATGATGGTAAGTAACAAATCACGGTTCATAATACAACTTAATAGATTTAGTGATAAGACTATCAAACCAATTATGTAAAAAAACAAAAAGGGGTTTGAAAGCCAGAATAGGAGGCACCGATGATTGCAGAAGCAAAAAGAAACTTCATTTCAACAAAAAAAAAACTAAACTTTAAATCTCTATACAGATAAAACACCCTCTAGAACAAATGATATACAACAATACTGTATCCATCTCAAGACAGCAGAAGATGACATTGCAAGCTCTTGGCATAGCAAGAATGGTAGCAGTAAAGCAAAAGAAATGAAGAATGATAATAGTAAAGCCAGCAAGAATATAAGAGCACTGGCTTGAAAACCACATTGCCATCCTCAGGGTACATATTACACAACACCCATTAAGTTACCTGAAGAAGTAAGGTTTGGGTAGTCACTGAAGCTGGAAACACTAGCATTGCCAAATCCATTTGAATTCAAATTCAAACGATGCAGTTGCAGAGCTATATCATGAAGTGTTACTCCTTCTGATGTATAAATGTTGTGATACCTGAAACATAAATTTTTCACCACACTTAAATGAACTTAAACACCCAAGAACTCTTTTTTTTTCAAGTTTAGATTATTACAAAAAGTTAATTGAATGGCATTTTGTACTTTTTTTCTAACTTCTAAGTATAATAAAGTTGGCATATGCATAATTTCTTCTAAAAAATGGTGGTGCTTACGGTTGTCGCCTTTCTCCCATGCCAGCATGTTTTTCAAAGGCTGAAGGAGTATACTAGAGTCGGGAGAGAACAACAAAAACATTAATTTTTGGTCCTTGAGCAGAATAATTACACCCAAAGAAACAAAATTCGTTGATTGCTTATTAGTTTTGCACCTCTTCATTGCAATAATTGCAGACGATAACAGTTCCCTTCTTATACCCTTGCCTTTGAACCTAAAAAAACAGTGAAGCATGAGTCTTCTTAAGAGTGTGCTAAGAATTCAGGTGAATGTGGAAAAGGGACCAGTACAGTCCACGCAAATATCGAGAGCACCTCTCCGTTCTTCAACTTGTAAGTCAACAAAGTATTATCTGGAAGGCCACCCTCCTTGAAAATCAGTGGATGCAAAGTGGTATCCCTGTGTTAAAGCGAAAAGGTAGGTTGCGCATCCTTTCAAAATGCCATGTATAAATGTAAAAGAACACCTTTCACCAGCTTTTGGAGAAAGATTCCTTTAATAAATGCCACAAAAGATTTAATCTTTTATTACCTCATTTTCAATTCTTTATACTTTGAGTCTATGCTGCAGTTTGGGGGTGGCCCTTGAGCGCTTGTCACTGAACTTGATAAATCTGTGGAATCATGTTTTGAGTAGTTAGGGGTTACTGCAGTAGGTATAGGAGAACCAGACTTAACACCATCCATGATGCTGAGACTGAGAGGACCTCCTGCGTTCTGTGTTGCTTCAATGCCTTTCTTCTTCTTTGAGGTGCCAGTAGAGAGGCCAGAATTCCCTTTGTCTGGGCTTCCACTGAAGGTTGTAGTAGAAGTCTCAGTGCCTCCTTGTGGTCTAAACTGTCTCACAGACCGCCTTTTGGATGCACCCCAATTAAAGTTTGAGATGCTATTATCGCTGGCAGATTTATTCGAGTAGTCTCCCAAACTGTAAGCCATATCCTCCGCAGCCGACCCCCGTGAACTAGAAGTGGGGCTTCGCAATCACACCCCCGCGAAGTTAGCATGTGGATTGTGGTGGAGCATTATATATTTTGAATATGATAATTTAAATATTACTGATCAGCCCCAATGAAAGCCTAACCCAAATCGATCAGTGGAATGTATCGCTCACCTCAAATTCAAATCAAGCAGAAACAGTCTGGCCTTCTCCTGCTCGTCCTCGATCAGCATCTCCACGTCTCCGAATGCTGCTGGCGCAGGGGCCCAAGGGGGCTCCACCGTCACGCCGTCAACCTGAACACCGTTGGGTTCCCATCTCGCGGGCGAGGCTCCGGCGGCGGGCACAGTCATGGGTACCCCGGCAAACTCCAGGAACTTCGCCGCCAACGCCTCGGCGGGCACGTGCCTGAGGTCATGGAAAAGCTGGTAGAGCGACTTGCCGTTGGGCAGGAGGATGTGACCGTTCTGGTTATTCGACTCGGCCCCCGCGTGCTTCTCGAATTGCAGCGCCGACAGCACCTGCATGCGCGTTGCGCGGCGCAGATCGAAAAGAAAAAACCCTCAGAATTTCAGCGCAAAGCCACAGAACCGGCGAGGTGTTCCGTAACAGATGGGCATGTGATCGATCGAGCTGACTGACCTTGCCGTGCTAGCCGCAGCCGTCGGAGGCAGGGCAGGCGCAGACGTAGCCGCCGTCTGTGATGAATCCCTCGAGCTTGGCCTGCGCGCAGAACGGAACAGTTAGGGGCGGCGGCGAGATCCGATGTGCCGGTGGCGGTTACGTCGATGGACTCACATGTTTCGACGAGTGGACGTAGGTGACTGGTACATGCAACAGGAAGGGCAATAGATCCTTGACACGAGTAATACTAGTATTATTCCCGCACAATGTGTCAGTATGATCCACCTGCTGCCGCTCCATTGACGAAAAAAATCGACCCTCCACGACGGTGGAGAAGGTTGGTTAGGCCTTGGTTAGTTCCACCTTAACTTCCAAAAAGTTGCTATAGTATCACATCGAATGTTTGCGGCCCGTGTATGGAGCATTAAATGTAGACGAAAAGAAAAACTAATTGCACAGTTTGGTGGAAAATTGCGAGACGAACGTTTTAAGCCTAATTAGTCCATGTTTGAATACTATTTGTCAAATAAAAACGAACGTGCTACAGTAGCCCCAAAATCAAAATTCCAGTGTTAGGCTACAGCACGAGGGAAGGATAGTAGAAAAGAAGTAGGCGCTGACCGGCGCGGGAGAAAGAAGGACGGCGGCGGCAGGCCCGTCTCATAAGGGGCGGGCCGAGCGACGGCCGGAGGCCCATAAATATACCCCTGTATAATACATGTATTCTCTTTAGGTCCATTTGATAATTTTTTTTAATGCAGGTCCATTTGATAATTGATCCGCAATTCCGCATCCTGCATCTGCATCCGCTTGGGCGCTCGCTTCACGCGTGAGTCGCACTCGCGCAGGCCTGGAGTCGCGAGGACGCGACCCTTCCTATTCGGTTATTCGCGAGTCGCGGCCGCCGGCCGGTGACGGCGTGCTGCTCTGGTGCCTGCCGACGTTCCCGTGATTGCAGTTCCGTCTCCGTGATCGATCTGGCCAGCGGTAAGTGATTGCAGTTCACTAGTTCAGTTTATCACTTATATCAGTTATATAGGGATAGCCGGATAGGGTTTGGTGTGGGCGTGGGCACTTGCACATGTGTTACATCAGTTCACTAGTTCAGTTTATCATCATGTTTGATCTAATCTATTTTTCTAAATTTCTAATTTATTTTTTTTTGAATATGGTAGATGTTGCCAAAGAAACATTTGTTCGTTACTCGGAAAAGGAAAAAAAGCAAACATGAACTATAATAGTTATTTTACCGCTCTTTTAGCTTCTTTGATGTTCTATCATTTTTTATATGAACTAAATATATGTTGTAAGTTATCTCTTACTAGATATATGTCCGTGCGTTGCACCGGGTCATAAATTTTTGCCCACGCCTACGGCGGCGCAAGTGGCTTGCGGCTTAGACTAACATATTAAAAAATCTACGAGTATAATTACATATATAGAATTATGTAAGGGGCTTGCTTGTATTGCATAGGCTAGGCAAGTAGTGCCTATTAGGGTCAACTAACACCTTTTCACCGGGATGTACTAAACTTATGTTTTTAGAGTACCCCTTGAGGTACACCATAGAATCCATGAGTCTAGTCCCTAAATCTATTTTGGTGACTTCGGATTTCATGGTGGAAAAAAGTGTTTGGGTTAAAAAATGGATCTGAAGCTGATTTTGGGGCAGTATGAGATGAGATTAACAAGAATGTGTTTCGTGTGAGGATGCAAACATTTATAACAAAGAATCTTATTCCAGCGATTACTTTTCATATTGATTTGAAGTGTCTTGAAATTTATTGGATAAATTACACAGAATTTATTTCCAAGAAATATAAATTACAAAGCTGTTTGGATAAGAAAACATGGAGAGCTTATTGCCGTATGTGGTTGTGATAAGCATGGGCTTTTTATAGTTTGGTTTGTGAGAGGCGCCACTGGGCCCAAAAGTTTAACCGAAAGCACAACACCTTGGAATTGGAACAGCGGATGCTGCTGCCGGGCAAGAGCGGATTATCCTGGCGACTCTCCCAGATGGGTCCGGCTGTCGCTTGGCAGGTCCGGCACCTCGTGCTCGCAGCCTCGCAGGCAAGCCGGGTGAGGCAATACGGATCGCCGGGACGTATCAGACTCGAGTACGGGCGTGCACACCAAGGGCTCGGACTCGGAGACTCGTAATCGAGGGCGGGCGCCCACGAGTTGGATGAAAGCCCTCCGTAGTTTTTACGTGTACTTAAGGATGAAAACTGTCGAACAAAAAACTCCTCGACCGTTTTCTTCTTTTACATTTAAAATACGAAAACAAAAGCAAAAGTGGACAAGCTGGACACGAAAACGAACACGAACTTACGGAATATCTAGAATTTCAGAAACGAACCAATTCGAGCGGAATTATGTGGAACACGGTCGGTATACGAAAATTCAATACGAAATATCGACCCACAGTGCATAGCATTAAACAAGTGCACGACCAAGTATATAACAAGTTCACAACTAACAAGTGCATGATCTAGTTCAAGTGCATAGCATTAAACAAGTGCATGATCAAATACATAACAAGTTTATAACTAACAAGTGCATGATCTAGTTCAAGTGCATAGCATTAAACAAAGTGCACGACCACATACATAACAAGTCTAGAACAAGCAATTAACAGAACATGAACGTCTACAGTTCATCAGCATCATCCATGATGTCAGGATCACTTTCCGTGTCTTTTTCTTCCTCATTGTCCTCCTCAGCGTCCTCTTCCCCCTCCTTGTTATTGTCCTACAAGTTTGCAAAGTGAATTAAAATTAGATGTAGCAACTAGCATATTTCATAGCAAGCAGTCAATAAACGTATCTTAATTTTCAGCTTAGCCACAACATTAGTCAAAGCATCAACCTCAAGATCACTCACAATTGATCCAACCATTTTAGAATCTGAACAAAAAATTAGAAAGGAAAAAAAATCAAAGCATTATTTTCCTTCAATTACAAGTGTGTAACTGAAAAAACAGATAAAATGAGCACCTTTATTTGCTGCAGCAACCCAATCCTTTGTGCAAATTAATGCATATACCATCTCGGGATCAAGACGACTACGATAGGGACCAACAACACGACCAGCAGCACTAAAAGCAGACTCGGATGCTACTGTTGATACTTGTACAACCATTACATCCCTAACAATTTGGGAAAGGATATGATACTCTTCTCTCTTGTTTTTCCACCATGCTAAGATGTCAAACTCACCAACAATTTTCAGTAGTGGTTCCAACATATACCTCTCCAAATCATTTGACTCAACCACAGCAGGTTCACTTGCATCATATAAGAATTCTTCTAGGTCATGGTCTGTATTTCCCATTAATACATCAGATGTGTTACTAGGTGTAGGTGCAGCAACTTCACTAGTTGCCTTTGATGATGCATGAGCAGAACTAATATTATAAAAGTTGTACAGTTTCTTTACCATACTAATAAACTCATCAAGTTCAGCTTGATAATGAACCCCATGAAACTTCTTCATGTAGTACTCTATGAGCCTTTTCTTATACCTAGGATCAAGAAAACAGGCTACAGCTAGAGCAATGTTGGACTGCTCCCAATATTTCTCAAATTTTGCACTCAAGCAACTGCCATTTCTCTAATTGTAGCATCTTCACTAAAGCACCAGTCATCAAGCAAGACTTTTATATCACACAAACCTCTATAGAATAAGTTTGCAGTAGGATATGAAGTGCCAGAGAGAATTTTAGTGAGATCATAAAATTTCTTCAAGCAACCATAAATTGTCAATGCATTGTCCCATTCATCAGAAGATGGAGAAATCTTGGCATACCTACGTCGATTGAAGACTTCGGCCTAATAAATGCATCCTTGTAGTACAAGGCATATCTCAACATTAGATAGGTAGAGTTCCACCTTGTTGAAACATCCATTTGAATACTCCTGTTTGTATCTAACCCAGCTTTGGTGGCACGCTTCATAAGCTCTTCCCACAGCAATGGAGACCCTTTCACAGCTAGTACAAGTGATTTGACCTTGCTGAGTGTTCCTGAAATGACTTTCAACCCATCTCTAGCAACCAAATTAATTCCTGAAATGACTTTCAACCCATCTCTAGCAACCAAATTAAGAATATGGCAGGCACATCTAACATGAAAAAACATCCCATCACACACTAGGGAACCATTAGCATTCTCTTTCAGATATGAAATTATATCATTGACAGCCACTTCATTTGAACTAGCATTATCCAAAGTCGAAGCAAACAGTCTATTTTCAATGTACCATTTAACCATAACTTCAGTGAATGTCTCAGACAACTTTGCACCAGTATGCCTACCTTTTACATTGAAGAAACCAATAATTCTCTTTTGCATACGCCAACTATCATCTATCCAATGAATTGTAACACACATGTATCCTTTGTTTTGGCATGAGGTCCACATATCCATTGTTGCACTAAAGCGACAATTCATAGTTTTCAAGTGTGCATACAGAGTTTCCTTTTCTTGAAAATATTTGTCCATTATTTCTTTCCTAACAGTAACACGAGATTTTATCGGAAAGCTAGGACGGCGAGATTTTATGAAATCAACAAGATACTCATGCTCAACTATATTGAAAGGATATTCATGCATGGTTATTGCCAAATTCAATTTCTTCAAGCTAGCTTCTTGGTAACATGAGCTGCTACAGAACCAGGGTTCTTACCAATTTTAAGTTGTTGTTGTCCCTTCACAGTACTGTGTTTTTACTTCAAATGGTTCTTGAACGCAGTCGTCCCACAGACGCCCTCAGTTCTGTACCTCTGATCCCACCTAGCGAAATTGCAGTATCCCCAAATCTTCTCAATCTGCTTTCCTTCCACCTCTACATACTCCTTTTTCTTGGTGAAATAATTCCAGACCCACGATGTGCATTTCTTGTACCTCTTGCTAGAAAGGTGAGCATCCTCTTCATCCTCGTCATCCTTTGGGTCATCATTGTCGACATTTGGAGTTGTGGTTGTTGCTGGTGCACAAGTGGGTCCAGCGCCACTGCCAGTGCAATTGGTGTCAACATTTGGAGCACAAGAACCCATCACTAACACTGATGCTGCTGTAGTTGGACTTTCACAAGTTCCACTAGGGCTAATACTCTGAGATGTAGACCTTTTGCCCCTTGATCCTGCCAAGAGCCAATTGAAACATTGCTAAATCAGTGCATGCCGATCCCAAATAATCAAGCAAAATGTCTAGTACAAAGTTCGATACAAGAGGGTCGTGCAAGTAGTAGCCAAGGGTTATATTTAATACAGTAATTATATGCTCATAGAAAATTTTCAACTCGGATGTGGTAATACTGTCTAACAACAACAAAAACAAAGCCAATGCCTGCATTTTCTACTTCAAAAATATAATATAACAAGTAGCACCTAGAAAAAGGGGTCAACCTATACTAAGTACTAACAACCTATATTTGGCAGGGAGTGACTAAAACCGGTGAGGATGTTGCTGTGAAGAAACTGAAGCTTCATTGTGACAATCTAGACTACAAGGAGTTCCAAAATGAGCTCAATAACCTTAGGATTCTTGAGCATCAGAACATTGTACAGGTTCTTGGCTATTGTTACGAAATACAGCAAAAACCTTATACCATGCCAGATGGAAGTAAAGTGTTTGTTGATGAGCCATTTATAGCGTTGTGCTTTGAGTATATGCACAATGGAAGCCTTCAAAAGCATCTTTCTGGTAGGCTGCTGCTCCATTTGCAGTATGTCTCGGAAGAATGTTTCTTTTAATAAGGATAGTGTCATGACCTGAGAGCTACCCCAAATGTCTATACATGCCTTCAGATGAGTTTATTGATCAAGTGAGAAATAATATACTTATTAACATGAAAATATTTTAATCCAATACTGTGTCATTTTACATCAGAAAAGTATCAGCAAGCTTGACTGGTTGATTTATTAGGTACAAAAAAACTGGAGAAAAAGGTTGCAAGCAACAAGCAGTAGTGATTCTTTGCTTGGAGCATATTGCCACCAAGTAGTGACATGCACTCAGATAGCATTGAATTGCTTGGACAATGATAATAAAAAAGACCCGATATTGTGAGTATTACAGAGAAACTAAATGAGATTGAAACTGGCATTGTCAAGGTAATTAATTAATATCATTTGTAAAGGCATAAATGGATAGCTAGGTCAGGATTCAACTTTACTACATGTGCAATCATGTGATTGGTTCACTTATCATGTGTTTGGTTGGAGGGATTAAGTGGGATCGGTTGGGGTGAGGTCATTTTTTAGGCTTATGGTTACAACTTACAAGACAATCCGGGATGGGATTATCCCACTTGGTGCTGCATGTTTACCAACTGGAGATACATCGCATCAACAGCAAAAGCTCATACCTTAATCCCATGATGGAGACGAGCTAGTGGATCTATCCTTAGTACAGAAGGAGATGAATCAATACCTAGCGCTGGAGAGGGAGAAGCCATTGCTGCCGGAGCTGCCGGCGGCGCAAGAAGGTGGCGCACGCTCTTGGTCTTATTCTTGCCCTTGCTCTTCGTTTCAGGAGCAGAAACACCTCCTCCAGTGGGCGCCATCGATGGGCGGAGTGGCGGCGCTGCTGGGTCGTGTGGCTGCGTGCCTGGGTGGTGTCCGGCGGTGATGGCAAGTGCAGATGAGGGGCGGTGGCGCTGGCAGGTGTAGATGAGGGGCGGCGACGCTGGCAGGTCGGACTCGGAGGCGAGGCGAGGTGTCGCGCGTGCATGTGCGTCGCGACTCGCAAGTCGGGGGCTCGGGGCGCCGCCAGCGCCAGGGCCGGACAGGGAATAGGGAGGGGAGGAGAGGAGACGGGGAGGGAATGGGATTAGGGATTTAGGGTTGTCAACTTGTTTTGGGCTGGGCCGTAGAGTGAGTTGTACTGCTATGGCGCTATGCACCTTTGCGTGCTGGACCAAATTCGGTTCGAACCGAATTTAGAATACGGAAGACTCCGAATAAAATATAGAAAACTAGAAATCGGTCGAACAAAGCCTAAACCGAATTCAATCCGATTTCGAATTTAGTATTCCGTATTTCGAATTCGAATTTAGTATTCCATATTTTGTTCGAAAATACGAATTCGCTCGGGTCAAATGTAGAAAACGATGCGGCTCGGTTCGGGATATTTTCTTTCCGTTTTCATCCTTACGTGTACTACATATGTGCCTGTGCGTTGCACGGGTGTTACGAACTTTGTCCACAGCTACTATGAAGTATTTGATCATTTTCACAAAATATTAAAAAACTATTAAACGATTTGGCATGGTGAACCTAAAATATTTCGAAACACATTTAGGCTTTTGATCATATTCAAAATAATTCACGTGAATGCTAATTCTTTTGTTTCAAATTGAGTATGGCCCTGTCCACACACACGCAGATTTATATTCCTGAATTTGTTGTTGACAATTTACAGGCTACACAAGTAACAGATTAATAGTATATTATATACTTCAATCGTCGTACTAAAATATTAGATTGCCACGCCCTCAGTGTCTTACTTACCCAAGGGTCGTAGAAATTGTTGAGATGGCCCTGGGCGGCGGCTGAATCCGTGAGCTGCTACTGCTATTACGAAAACAATTTTTTTTACGCGGAAACAGGTAATCTATTTTCAATCGATCCGACTCCTCTAACTGGCGATTTCCACGTTCTGGGACATCGGAGCAGCAGGACTCCATCGTGCATCCGACGGGCCTGTTATCCCTCCAGCCCACAAAGCGAAGCAGCCTGCAAACAGAGGGCATGTAAGGCTGTTTTGGCCCATCCGACGGGCCTGTTCTTCCGTTACAATGCATAGTTTGTCTAAGTATCTATTTCTACTCTCTATCTCTATCGCTTCTAACATGTATTTTTATTTTTCTCATAATACCCTCACAGTACTGTTATCTTTTGCTTTCTAATCCTTATAATTTAATTTTTCCGTATAATATAATATAATCTTTGTGTAATATGTTGTTGTGTGTGTGTTTTCAGAATCCGATCTGTAGGAAATGGCCGATGGTGATGGTTGCTCACCTTTTCTTGTTATGTTCCTTTACTTTAGTGTGCTATACTAACCATTTGTTGTCCTTGTCAGATATACTAAATTATTCTCATATTCATTGCAGATATATCTACAGGACGCCCATGCTATATGATTTTAGTTGCCAATTCATATTTATGCTGTCCTATTTATATACCATATATTATTGTTTGTCCACTCTTTTATATTCATTCTTTGTTGAAGATAACAATGCAAACCTTCTGAAACCTTCCACACAACTGATGATGCTTCATATTTTGTATGAAGATACTAGATGTCAACACTATGAAAATATTAGAACAACACATAATGAATATATTTATCTTAGAAGCTTCTACAAGGGGGAAAATATTAGAACAACACAGAATATATATATTTATCTTGGAAGCTTCTAGAAGAGGGACACATATTATCTTTATATGAGCCCCCATGACCTATGTGAAAGGTACTAAATGGCTAGAAGGGGATGAATAACCTAACAAAAATTCTATAAATTCACTAGAGTAAACTTGGTTAGACAACAATAAAGCGTTAAGGCGGTTTTGCTCTAGCTCTACTTTAACAAAGGCAAGCCACCTACCACAAGCTAGTTGCTTTCACACAATCAATCTACCTATCTCACAACTATCACAACTAGTGAGCTAGCAAAATAACTAGATACAACTAAACTACTCAATAAGCTACACAATGTAAACAAGCAAGCTCTACACAAATATTCTACACAAATATGTTAGGAATTGTAATGCAAGTGATAGGTCTGGCGGTTCAAAATAACTAGACATAACTAAACTACTCAACTAGCTACACAATGTAGACGAGCAAGCTTTACACAAATATGTTAGAAATTGGTGATAGGTCGGACGGTTAGAGAGCAGTTAGAGAGGGTGGCGACGAGATTGGATGGCCTGACGGTTAATTCGACTGACTCACATGTTTCGATGGGTGGACGTAGGTGACTCGTACGTGCAACAGGAAGGGCAGTAGATCCTTGGCATGAGTAATACTAGTGCTATTCACTGAAAGGTTCTTGTTTGGTTTTGGTAATTGAGTGACAACCTTAGGTGGACTAATATGTGTTTGAGTGATACACAGGTGATTAGTCCACAAATACATGTGTGTGAGCAACATATGCCATGACGGTGAAGATGGCTCAGAGTTGCTGCAAAGCTTACACATGTGATGATGAAGGAGCTCATTGCACATGAGACACGACATTGAGTCATGTGATCAAGGTGGAGAAGATCAAGACATGACTTGGCTCGACGGACCGGTTGCAAGTGTGAAGGGCAAGTTGAGTGATGACTTGGTGCCGATGGACCGAAGCAACGGTGAAGAGCAAGTGAAGTCAATATTGATGAACCAATATGGTCACGTGATGATATGGAGCGGATCATATCATTGTCGATCATGTTGGTGCATGTGTTACATCGACATTGGAGGAGATGGAATGGAATGCGCAAGGCAAAGGTATAACCTAGGACATTTCATTTCATCGGTCATAGGTGTGTAGAGAAGTTGATGACCGGGTTTAGGATAGATGGCCGTACTATCAAGAGGGACAAACTTGTTTGTATATCGGTCATCTAGTGCCATTCGAGTGATCTAACTTTACATCGTTGCTAGGATCGAGTGGCGTGGCAAGTTGAGTGGCTAACTCCTTAAAAATGATTGTGAAAATGCTAACACACACACATGGTGGTGTAAACATGGTGGTGTTGGCACATTTGCAAAGGAGGAGAAATTGGAGTTGAAGCGGATAACTCGGTGAAGAAACAGAGGTGAAAAGTGGTCACTGGAGGTGACCAGACACAGGCCTCGGGAGGACCTGCATGTCCGGTCAATTTTAGCCGCAGCGCGCTGGCTGGCCGAAGGCAAGGAATTGGGACCGGATGCTGGCCCTGGTTTCATCGGTGCGTCCAGTCACCTTTTGAAGGGCGGTGTGTTGGCGCTAACGGACATGCAGGGGCTGAGTTCGGTCAACCGTGACGTATGGTGACGTGGCGAGGCGCTGGAGGTGATCTTGGCACGCAGTGAGGATCGGACATCGCCATGCGTCTGGTCATGGTTCATCTGACGCGTCAGGTAATGGAATCAAGGCTCTGGGAGCTCTCTGTTCATGACCAGACTCTAGGGCTCGAGCGTCAAGTCATGCCAGCGGTGCATCTAGTCGTCTTGTGATTGTTGACGCATGAAGTTACCGTTGAGATCGGGTGGCTCCGGTTGAACGCAGAGCGACACATGGACGGCGTAGCGCGACCGGACACTGGGTCGGCGTGTTCGGTTAGCCTGAAAGATGCCTAGTGAAGGGGTAATGGCTAGTTTAGCCCGTGAGGATATAAATAGAAGTGTTGGTTGGCCTTGGCCGGTTGCTGAGCACCCTGACGCCTATGCGGCTTATGTAGGAGTGCTTGGATGCCCTCTAACTCACTTGTGCTTGCAAGGGTGCGAATCGATTGTGAGTGAGTGTGATTCTAGTGCGTTGCATTGTGAGATTGCATCGAGTGACACTAGGTGTTTGAGTTGGAAGCCAATGGTGCTTGTTACTCTTGGAGGTTGCCACCTCCTAGATGGCTTGGTGGTGATCTCCGTCGAAGCACACAAAGAAGATTGTGTGGTGCTTCGGAGAAGTGATTGTGAGGGGTGTTGTGCTCGTCTCGTGGGAGCCACAAAGAGCAACTCTAGTTGAGCGTGTCAGTGAGCTACCCTCATTTGTGGGTAGGTTCTTGTGGTGCCCAATGTGTGGGCTTGGTGGGTGATGCCAATTAGCTGCTGAGCCACCAAGTGAGCGGTCGACACAACGGGGACTAGCTTGGTGGCAACCAAGTGAACCTCGGGATAAAAATCACCGTGTCATCCTTGTCTGCCTGTTGGTTTGTGTCCCCTTTACACAAGCTTGTTTTACATTCATATACATTGTGCTCGTGTAGTTGCTCTTGTAATTAGTTAGCTTGTGTAGCTTGCTAGTTACCTTCTTGCTTGTGTAGCATAGAAGTAGCTCTTGCGTGACTAATTTGGTTTGAGTAACCTTGTTTGTCACATTGCTTAGTTTGTGTAGCTAAGTAATTTGTGCTCTATAATTTAGCTTATGTAGCCTTGTTATTGAGCATTGCTAGTGAGCTTAGGTGGTTTTGTGCTTTTGGTTACTAGATTGTGTAGGCGCTCCTCAGTTTGTTTGAAGTACTAGTTGCATAGGTTTGTGTGACCTTGCAAGCTAGAATTAGATAGGTGAGCACTAGCTAGCCCAACACCTTTGTTGCCTCTTTAGAATCTTTATAAGGTGCTTGTGAACTTAGATAGAGGGGTGTAGTCTTGGCTAGACCGATTGTTTTAATTCCGCATTTGTTTCGGTTAGCCAGCGTGATTAAGTTTTAGAAAGGACTATTCATGCCCCCTTTAGTCTGCCATCTCCACCCTATATTCATGCTCAATGTTATAGGAAGATCCACCTGCTACTGCTCCATTGATGAAAAAAATCAGCGCTCCACGATGGCGGAGGATCGAAAAAAGGTTGGTGCTAGGCGATGGCACAAGAGAAGAATTGTCGGGGACCAATACTAGGGTACCCAAAGAGGAGGAGCTATAACCTGCGCTTTCCCATGGCCTATAAAAGGGAAAGCAGGGCGCCCCATGAAGGGGGTCCCAAACTGATCGACCCATCAAGATCCGATACAGATCCTCACAAGAGCACGACATGAACGCACAGCCGAGCAGCGATCGAGCTCTCTGCACCCACTCACTCCTTTCACCAGAGACTTGGGATCCTTTCCCTCTCTTGCTCATTTGTAACCCCTACTACAAACTTTCTATGCTAGTAACACGAGCAACAGCGATGAACTGGACTTAGGAACTTTCTGCCTGAACCAATATAAACCTCATATCCTCTAAGCACACCATCCGAGCCAGACGCGCAATACAAAAAAATTACTCATCGGTGATAACTTGAAACACCAACAATTGGCGCACCAGGTAGGGGCCTTTTTGCATATCTCGACATCCACACCAGGCCTCGGATGGCTATTTACGGCATCAGCTGGGTCCCGGGCACGCACGTGTGCTTTGGGAACCTGGACTTCATCATCACGATGGAGGGAGGGTTGGTGTAGGCTCCTGCTGCCGTCTAGCCTCTCCACTTCACCGACCTCGACACGACCGCCAAGGTGCTTAAGCAGCTATAGCTACACAAACTAGAGGCCCACACCCCTAGGAGCGACCAGCTCCTTGGCTTCGATTATGGGAGGCTAGAGCGCCAGCTCGGCGCCTTCCTAGGACCCCGACTGTCCCGGGAGGACTTACGCCACCTCACCTTCTTGTTTGCCAATATCATAACATAGCTTGCCAGAGGAGAGCCGCTCTCCCTAGAATACCTCATTCGGAGTGCCCCGACAGCGCTCCTGTTCGGTCTCTGCAACATCACAGAGACCGTTGGCCACACTATGGCGCAACACATGCCTCCATCCCTCGCGAACGACGAGTTCGTGGGGATGACCAAATATGTCGTGAAATCTTTCCACGACCTCCTCATGGGAGAATCAAGATCGCCCTCTGACTCTGACTCTAGCGGGGGGAGGCATCACCCTTCTCATAAATGTTTCATGGTAGGTACCCCTGAGGGACATGTTGAAAGCATCCATGAGGGAGAGGCTACCCCAATAAACGCCCTCAATGACGAAGTTGAGAGGGATGTAGGGGCCCCACCTCGCCTGTGGGTGGAGCAGCTGAAGGCCTAGCACCAAGAGCTCGAGGAAGCATGACTCCAGCTCGAGCAGGAATACGTGGAGCTCGAGCAAGAGATCGAGCACCACAGAGACGGTGGGCATGTGTGCGTCGTGGCCTGCGATGTGAACTGGAGGATCATCGAGGATGATGAAGCCCTCCCACACTTCACCTAGGCAAGCTAGAACATCGCTGCTATGGTGGCCTTGCTCCGAGGGCTTTCGAGGCTCGTGACGCCTGAGGATCATCGGGCCCATCATGAGATTCGCACGCTACTCGAGCGTGCGGCAGCGCAACAGGCTGAGAGCTCACTGTCATGATGACGCGAGCTCGACGCTAGCCAACGTGTGCCCTCAGAGCGACCCAACATGGATGTGTCAGTCCACCAGGCATAGCAAGTGCTCATGGTCCTGGTGCATGAGCGTCTTGGCCACAACCGTGACGCGCACGACACCCTCAATGCCCACAGGCATGCCTGCGGTGATGCGAGGGAGGGGCTAGCCACGACTACCACCCTCGTCATGTCGGATGCTACGACAGCAGCGAGGACCAAAGCCTAAGCCCTGACTTGCCGAGACCTCAGGCCTTTGGCCAACACATCCTCAACGTCGCATTTCCACCGCGGTACCGACCACCGACCAACATCCCAAAATACTATGGGGAAACAAACCCCGAACTATGGCTTGAGGATTATCGGCTTGGTTGCCAAGCTGGTGGAGCAGATAATGATGATTTTATTATCCGCAACCTTCCATTGTTCCTAGCCGATTCGACGTGAATGTGGTTGGAACACCTTCCGCCCAATAGAATCTAAAGTTGGGTGGACCTGAAAGAGATCTTCGTGGGAAACTTCTAGGGCACATACGTGCATCCTGGGAACCCATGGGATCTCAAAAACTATCGACAGAAGGTTGGGGAAACTCTTCGTGGGTTTATCCTGTGCTTCTCCTGACAGTGCAATGAGCTGCCTAACGTCGCCGATGCTGATGTCATAGGAGCCTTCCTGTCTAGGACCACCTGCGAGTCCCTGGTTCACAACCTGGGACGTAAGGGCCCGCGAACCACCAAGGAGCTCCTCGACATCGCCACCAGCCACACCTCGGGTGAGGAGGTGGTTGGAGTGATCTTCGACCACCTCAAGGGCAAGGAAAAGCAGGACGAGGACACCGGTGAAGGTGTCTCCAACCGTCCTAGCAAGAACAAGAACAAGCAGCGGTGCGAGGGCTCGCTCATGGCTGCCGCCGACCGCAAGGGGGGTTGGAAGCCCATCGAGGGCACCCTAGACCACTTTGAGAAGCTGCTCAAAGGACCATGTTTGAACCATGCTTTTCCTATCAAGCATCTATACAAGGACTGCAGTCTCATAAAGCGGTTCTTTTTTAGAGGCTCCAACAAGGGGGAGCATAGGAAGGACCCTAAGCCATCCACAGACGACGCCGAGGGGAAAGATGACAACTTTTTGACACTGGATGGCTGCCTCATGATCTTCGGAGGGTCAGCGACCTATGACTCCAAGCATCGCTAGAAGCTCACGCGTTGTGAGATCTATATGACCGAGCCGGCCATGCCTACCTTCCTTCGATGGTCGGAGTCCGTCGTAACCTTTGATCGGACTGATTACTCAGAGAGCATCCCACAACTAGGAAGATATCCACTCATGGTCGACCTGATCATTGGCATGAAGCAGCTCACCAAGGTACTAATGGATGGAGGCAGTGGCCTCATCATCATGTATGCCAAAATGCTCGACACCATGGGCATTGACCGATCACGCATCCGACCAACTGGAGCGCCTTTCCATGGCATCGTGCCTAGAAAGCAGACCATGCCAGTTGGGCAGATCGATCTGCCCATCACCTTTGGGGATTCGACCAATTATAGGACGGAGACCCTTACCTTTGAGGTGATCTGGTTCCACGGAACCAACCACGCCATCCTGGGACATCCATGCTATGCAAAGTTCATGGCCGTACCCAACTACACCTATCTGAAGCTGAAAATGCTAGGACCATGCAGGGTCATCACCATCGACACCTCCTTCTAGTGTGCCTATGAGTGCGAGGTCGAGTGCTGTGAACACGCTACGACAATCATCGCCTCCAAGGAGCTTGCGGCCATAACGAAGGAGGTCGCCAAAGAAGCACTTGACCCCAAGTAGTTGGCTGGGTCTTTTGAGCCTATAGAGGGCACCAAGGAGGTCCTCATAGACACCAGTGGCTCCAAGGGCAAAGTGGTGCGCATTGGCACCACACTTTCCTCTGAATAGAAAAGCGCGCTCGTCGACTTCCTCCATGCCAATAGAGACATCTTTGCATGAAAACCCTTGGACATGCTAGGCATTCTAAGAGAAGTCACCAAGCATGCCTTGAAGATCAGGCCAGGCTCCACACCGATGAAGCAGCACCTGCGTCGCTTCGATGAGGAGAAGCGCAGGGCCATCGGCGTGGAGATTGCGAAGCTTTTGGCGGTTGGGTTCATCAAGGAAGTATACTACCCTAAGTGGTTAGCCAATCCCATTCTGGTATAAAAAAGAGTGGGAAATGGAGAATGTGTGTCAACTACACGGGTCTCAACAAAGCATGTCCAAAGGATATGTTGGGTTCATAAACCTGGGGTCCCTCATGGATTGGCTTCCCAACAAAGGCTTGGCCCAGCAGATGACATTGTGAAGGACGCGCAACTCATGGACTGGCCTAAACACCTAAAAATAATAGACCAGAAGGGCGATCCAATCTCCGACCGGAAGGCCCCGCAAAGGAGGAATAATGCTCGCTTTCGATTCTGGCCCTCCTCTCCGACCGAAAGGCCTGGCCAAAGAGGAACATCGCTCGCTTCTGACTCTGGCCCGCCCCTCTAACTGGAAGGCCAGACCGAATGCCGCTTCCAAACTCCAAACTGCATCTCCAAACCAGGGACGCACCGAACCCCTGCTTATAGCTCTTCTCTGACCAGCGCAGTCAGAGCCAACTAGGACCAACCGACTAGGGATGCCCACTCAGTGAGGACTAGGAAACATATGGAGCAAGTAAGGTAGGGCACTCAAGTCAACCACAAGACTGAGGAGCATACCTTTACAGCTACAGGATAGTACTGATAGGACATATTAGAAGAGTGCCCTGCAACCTTCTAGGTATGTCAGAACAGTGTTGTGGGCGCTGACATTTGCCCTACAGTGTTGTGGGCGCCTACAACAACTACCATACCGGACGAGCACGAGCACGGTAAAACCCTTGCATGCCTTTGGGCATCAGCAGTCTGGCAGGCACTGACGTCTACCATACCAAAAGAAGATGACGCAAACCTCCCACATGCGTCTAACATCAATAGTGTTATGGGCGCCTACAATCGTCTTGTACCCAACGACATGGGCAACAAGACTCAGCATACGTACACTCTCTCCCTTTCGCTTTTAAGGTCATCCCCTTCATCTATAAAAGGGATGCACTCTCTCCTAATAGGGAGATCGATCAGTTCACTAACACACAACAGCATAACCACTAGGTTCAAACCTCGAGCACATGTTCAAACACATAGCACATAGTGGAGCTCCCGTCACTCTCGGCCCTTCAATCCAGAGTCCGACCAGACCTCTCGTACCCCCCATCTTTCTCCCTTTCGTTTGTAACCACACAACAAACTTTGAGCACCTGGGCTCAGGAATAAAGTCACCGACTGACTCAAACTAGATGTAGGGCATGTTGCCTAAACAAGTATAAACCCTGTGTCATTGAGTGCTAGGCCACCTCCGATCACAACATACAACAAAACTACAAATATTTATGTGTTGGTCATTTTCTGCACCGATAGTTGGTGCCGTCCGTGGGGAAGACGATGTACGTTCACACTTTTTGGTCATCGGATGGCCCACTTTTCCACCATCTCCACCATGGCGGGCTCAAGCGATACGACTCGCACCGGCTCACTGGAGTTTTCTGCAATCCCACCTATTGGGATGCGAATTCCACCCGTCTTCGAGCTACCCTAGGCCTTCCTCTTTAGAAGCCTGGACTTCGTCGCTGACTGGCTCGGTGTACTATACCTCTGTGAGGAGGCAACCATCTCGGTGCCCGTCGGAGGGGCGCCCTCCGTCAGCTCCGGGACACCCAACGACTTCAACGACGAGGTGCCTATGCTTCATTCTGAGCAAATGCTCTGCTCAAACCCTACTGTGAGTAATGTACATACTGTTATTTACTCGCTATTTACTATCATTCGTTGATTATCCGGAGGGACCCCGTTGTGTTGGGTTATGAGGATGCTACGCTAGCCAGAAAACAAAAAATTTGACCTCATAAACTAGGATCTACTGCTAGTTATAGATCATGGGATTACCACAAGACGTGCAGGTGCAGTGGAAGTGACTCGATGTAGTTGTACGTGTCGTAGCAGTGCCATGCAGTTGCAAGGTCGTCCATACGTCCATCCCCTTCTTGTGGTTCATCCTTGTGCTCCAGATGCAGCACCTCCAAGGTATCCACATGTACAGGGAGGAAGCGTCGTGCCTCCAGACTGCTAGGTCTGCGAGGAGCAGCAGGCATGGGCATAGGATGGGCGGCAGCTACCAAGATGGCATGGATACCTAGCCCCGTTGCCCACCCCACTTATTTATAGGCATCCCTAATGAGCTCCTGAGTTAGAGGCCCATTAGTAACCCTAAGCCTTGTCTAACTCGGATCCAATCTGAATTAGGCTTTCAGCCCCTTAAGCATGCGACCCTATGGGTCCACGCACACATAGACATGGCCCGAGTACTCCTACTCGGCCATTAGTTGATAGCGGCCTCTAGCAAGGCATGTCAACTCCTATGCATACACAAAGATCATATCAGATGAACCACCACAAAACCACATACTTGTTATTCCCTTGCCTCACGATATTTGGTCCAACTCATAGGTTAACACTTAATCCAAGCATGGCCATGCATTTCTTGATCTAATCAATAGAGTGATCTAGTGATATCTCTCTCATATAGAGAGGGGCAAATTCCTTCTTGATTGTCTATGTCTCATAGCATGTTTCCTGACAAATCTAAAAAACCACCTTTATAACTACCCTGTTATGAAGTAGCGTTTGATAGTCCCTAAGTAGGTTGTTTCACATCTTGAATACATACAACAATCTCAGGTCTAAGGACATAACGTACATGATGTGAATAGAGATAATAACAACATCTCACATTGGGTCAGTCCAGCCCCATGTCATACATGTGCCCACATTATTAGTTTGACATCCTCCATGTCTATTACTTGTGAAACATAGTCATCAACTAATAATGTGTTGATCCATTATTCATGTGTGTCCTCACATGAACTCTGATCAGGGACAACATTAGAATAACCATACAAGTAAAAGAGTTTCACAAACAATTCACATAATTGCTAATCGATACAGGTTGTCTTTAATGGAAATTCAATGAACTCATAATATATCATGGATACAAGACAATATAATCATCTCTATGATTATGTCTAGGGCATACTCCCAACAATCTCCCACTTGCACTAGAGTTAATCTCGAAGATATCTAATACCCATAACTCTCATGTGCGCCTCATGCTTAGGCTGTGGAAGAGCCTTTGTCAAAGGATCTGCAACATTCAAATCTGTGTGTATCTTGCACATCTTGATCTCATCTCATCTAACGAACTCTCGAATGAGATGAAATTTCCGCAATACATGTTTGTTCTTTTGGTGATTCCTTGGCTCCTTAGCCTGCGCAATTGCCCCATTGTTGTCACAATGTAGATTCAATGGGCTAGATGCATTCGAAAACACACCAAGTTCAATGAGGAACCTCCTCATCCAAACACCTTCCTTCGCAGCTCCAGAAGATGTAATGTACTTGGCCTCTGCTATAGAATCGGTCACCGTCTCCTGCTTGGAACTTTTCCAACTTACAGCACCACCATTTATTGTGAACACAAAACCTGATTGAGAATGTGAATCATCCATGTCAGTTTGGAAGCTAGCATCGGTGTAACCATTTACAACGAGCTCCTCCTCACCTCCATAGATTAGGAACACATCTTTAGTCCTTCTCAAGTACTTAAGAATGTTTTTAACAAGAGCCCAGTGACTCTCTCCTAGATCAGCTTGGTACCTGCTCACAATACTTAGAGCATATGAGACATCTGAGCGAGTACATATCATGGCATACATGATGGAACCAACTGTCGAGGCGTATGGAACCTTACTCATGTGCTTCCACTCATCAGCTGCTGAAGGACATTGTTTATCGCTAAAGCGCATACCATGTGACATAGGCAAGAACCCTTTCTTGGACTGTTCCATGTTGAATCATTTCAACACCTTATCAGTGTACGTATCTTGGCTTAATCCTACAAGCCTCTTTGATCTATCTCTATAGATCTTGATGCCTAAAATGTATGCTGCTTCTCCTAAATCCTTCATAGAAAAATTATTACTCAGTGAAGTCTTTATAGATTGCAACATAGGAATGTCATTCCCAATCAATAATATGTCATCCACATACAAGATCAGAAATACAACAGCGCTCCCACTTTCCTTCTTGTAAATACAAGGTTCTTCTTCATTCTGACGGAAGCCAAACCCTTTGACCACTTCATCAAAACGAATGTTCCAACTCCGAGATGCTTGCTTTAACCCATAAATGGATTTCTGAAGCTTGCAAATTTTTCTAGCATTGTTTGGATCAACAAAACCTTCGGGCTGTATCATATACACGTCCTCATCCAAATTTCCATTTAGAAAGGCTATTTTAACATCCATCTGCCATATCTCATAATCGAAATAAGCAGCTATTGCTAGAATGATCCGGATAGATTTAAGCATCGCTACCGGTGAGAAAGTCTCGTCGTAGTCAATTCCTTGAACTTGCCGAAAACCCTTTGCAACAAGTCAAGCTTTATAGATGTGAACGTTTCCATCCATATCCTTTTTCTTTTTATAGATCCATTTGCACTCTATGGGTCTAACCCCATCAGGTGGGTCAACTAAGTTCCAAACTTGATTGTTTCCCATGGAATATATCTCAGATCTCATGGCACTTTGCCATTTCTTGAAATCTAGGTCCATCATTACTTTCGTATAAGTCACAGGTTCGTCATCGTCTAACAATAACAAATCCCCACGCAACTCATGGATTCTTGCTGACCTTCGTGGTTGTGGCGGTGTTTCTACTGCCATGGGTATCTCAACTTGTTCTGCTACATTAGCATCACTCATAGAGTCCTTCCCAACTGGCTCATCTTGAACTTCTTCAAGATACACCTTTTGTCCACTTTTCTCTCTTTTGAGAAACTCTTTCTCTAAGAAAACACCGTTCCCAGCAACAAACACTTTGCCCTCTGATCGGTTGTAGAAGTAATACCCTAAAGTTTCCTTCGGATATCCCATGAAAAAGCATTTGTCTGACTTGAGTGTTAGTTTATCTATCATAAGTCATTTGACATAAACTTCACAACCCCAAATTTTCAGAAAAGATAAACTGGGACTCTTACCAGTCCACATCTCATGTGGTGTCTTAACTACGGACTTAGACGGTACCCTATTCAATGTGAAAGCGGCTATTTCTAGAGCGTATCCCCAAAATGATAATGGTAGGTCTGACTGGCTCATCATAGACCGAACCATGTCCAACAAAGTCCGATTATGTCGCTCAGACACGCCATTTTTCTGAGGTATTCTAGGTGGCATAAGCTGTGGAACAATTCCGCAACTCTTTAGATGATTGCTAAACTCGTGGCTCAAATATTCGCCTCCACGATCAGATCGCAAAGCCTTAATTTTCTTGCCACGTTGATTCTCTACTTCACTCTGAAACTCCTTGAACTTTTCAAATGACTCAGACTTATGTCTCATTAAGTAGACATAGCCATATCTACTAAAATCATCAGCGAAGGTTATGAAGTAAAAGAATCCACCTCTTGCTGTCGTACTCATTGGTTCGCACACATCAGTATGTATGAGTTCCAGCAAGTCTGCCGCCCTCTCAGGAAAACTTGGGAAAGGCGTCTTGGTCATCTTGCCCAGTAGGCAAGCCTCACATGTCTCCTATGATTCAAAATCAAATGAAGTTAAAAGCCCATCAGAATGGAGCCTCTTCATGCGATTCTCACTTATATGACCTAAACGACAATGCCACATATAGGTAGGACTTAACTCATTAAGCCAAGGCTTTTTAGCACTTATATTATAGACAGGAGCATCCTCAAGATTTAAAATAAATAACCCATTCACAATGGATGCAGAAGCCACAAACATGCCATTTTTAGAGATCACACAGCCATTGTCTTTACTCACAAATGAATAACCATCCTTCATCAAACATGAAGGTGATACAATGTTTTGACTTAAACTAGGAACAAAATAACAATTATTCAACTCCATAATAAATCCTGACGGGAGGTGGAGTTGCATCGTCCCGACGTTCAACGTAGCAACTCTTGCATTATTACCCACGCGGAAATCAACTTCTTCCTTTTCCATGCTTCTACTTCTTATCATTCCCTGTATCGTATTGCAAATATGAGCAACTGATCCGGTATCAAATACCCAAGAATTAATATAAGAATTAGCAAGGAAAATATCTGTAACATAAATAGCAAGTGTACAAGCTGCGGGAGTACCTTTACTGCTGCGATCCTTTATGGATTCTAGGTACAGCTTGTAGTTCCTCTTCCAGTGACCTTTCCCATGACAATGAAAGCACTCAGCATTAGCAGATGGTCTAGCCTTGGGCGTATGTGGGTTTGGCTTAGAGATCTCATCTTTAGCCTTGCCCTTTTTCTTCTTCCAAGAATTGCCCTTCTTCTTAAACTTAGGCTTGTTTTGGACCGCTATCACATGGCTACTGCCAGCACCTTCCTTGATATCAGCCTCTACTGTTTCAAGCATGCCACATAATTCATTCAAGCCCTTCTCCACCCCATTCATATGGTAGTTCATGATGAAATTTCCATAGCTGGGTGGAAGAGACGCGAGAATAAAATCAGTAGCTAATTCAGGGCCAATTGGGAAGCCCAGCTTCTCCAACCTCTGAGTGTAACCAACCATTTTGATCACATGTGGCCCAACTGTTGCGCCCCCTGCTAGCTTGGTTTCAGCAAAAGCCTTTGAGACATTGAACCTTTCAGTCCTGGCTTGAGTCTGAAACATATCATTGAGCGCCACGATCATATCATGCGCTGCATGGTTATTGTCAAACTGCAACTGCAGAGCTGGTTCCATACAAGCAAGCATAAGGCAACTCATTTCAAGATCAACATCACATGCTTTCTTATAAGCGTTTTTTTCTGCAGTAGGTGCACTATCAGCAGGCTCTTCTAGTAATGGGGTGTCTAGAATTTCTTCCTTTTTCTCAAGCCTGAGAACAATTCTTAGGTTGTGGATCCAATCCACATAGTTTGTTCCATTCAACTTATCTTTCTCAAGAATTGAACGCAAAGTAAATGGTTGATTGCTAGGCACCATTTATCTACAACAAAAGTAATGCAAAATACTAAGACAATGTATCCAAGACAGAGTAAACAATATTAAACCTTTAATAGAATCTACTCCCACTAAGATCAATATCCCTCTCTTGAAACTTAGTGATTCAAGACCCACAACTAACAAGTCTACTAGTGAGCTTTAGCATCATCGCTAGAAGACATGGTAGATTGGTAAGCAACTCTTTGCTAATCATATCACATATGACTCTCGTTGTTGGGTAGCATCTCTATGCTTTGGTGCCCAACTACTCATGCTCCAAGGTCCCTAACCGTTAGGATGACCTTGTCCAAGTAACCAACCCTTCTACTATAAGTATCCGATACGAACCTGTCTAGTCAAGGAAAACCAGTGGCACCCTAATTTCATAGACCCACCATCGATTGTACAAGACACATGACAGTGCAAGGTTTGGGGAAGCATTTTAACTTAAACATTGCTGAGGGATCGTTCTACTTCACCATCGCATGTAGACAAAAACATTATCGCATGTGAAAGTAGAACATAGTAAGAACGACATTAACACAAATATGACATGGTATAGACCATTGTTCCTTTGGGGATCTCCATCTCCATCGAACTGTTCCTCATGATGATCTCCATGATCCATGTATGCCATCCTTCAGTGATGAGTCCACCAAGACTAGCTATCACTAACGCAAGGCAGTGAAGAAAATTACATAGTCGCGAATAGGATCATCATAGTTTGGCACGCAGGCCATTACATCAAATTGACAATATCTTTATGGCTCCAGCCATATTGTCATACTAACGACATGCAAGCCATGAATTAATTACATACATGCATCACATACACATAAGGGCTATACCAGTCATAAATTCCTACAAAACAGAGTTAATCGATTCCAATGTCTAATCTTAAAACATCGAAAACACCATCTTCCCAGTCATTTTTCACAAATATAATTTCAGCAAAACCACCAAAGGGGGTGAGAATCAGATGTAAAAAATTTTTCTCTACAATTTTTGTTTAAAGTTAGTCTCAATCCGAGGTCGTATGCAAAAGTTATGGTTGTTTTACCGAACAACACTTTTTCTTGCACCCCGGCACCCGGCAGTAGATCCAATCTATCACCGTTGCGCATCACATGTGCTCGGTACTTGACCTAGGTTTGATTTGATCAATCTGATTAATCTCCATCTTGCCATGACTAGATTTACATGTATCACTTAACTCGGATGGCGGAATTCTGACCGGTACGAGTAGATCGTTATAAGACCAACACGGTAAAATCATGAACCATGATCAGAGACTCATCTACAACCGCGTATATCTCCATATGCACTCATCCGAACCTATAACAACGTAGTAACCTAGCTCTAATACCACTGTTGGGTTATGAGGATGCTACGCTAGCTGGAAAATAAAAAATTCGACCTCATAAACCAGGATCTACTGCTAGTTATAGATCACGGGATTACCACTAGATGCGTAGGTGTAGCGAAAGTGACTCGATGTAGTCGTACGTGTCATAGCAGTGCCGTGCAGTTGCAAGGTCGTCCGTACGTCCATCCCCTTCTTGCGGTTCATCCTTGTGCTCCAGATGCAGCACCTCCAAGGTATCCACGCGTATAGGGAGGAAGCGTCGTGCCTCCGGACTTCTAGGTCCGTGAGGAGCAGCAGGCGCGGGCATAGGATGGGCGGTGACGGCTACCAAGATGGCATGGATACCTAGCCCTATTGCTCACCCCACTTATTTATAGGCATCCCTAATGAGCTCCCGAGTTGGAGGCCCATTAGTAACCCTAAGCCTTGTCTAACTCGGATCCAATCAGAATTAGGCTTCTAGCCCCTTAAGCGTGCGACCCTATGGGTTCACGCACACATAGACATGGCCCGAGTACTCCTACTTGGCCATTAGTTAATAGCGGCCTTTAGCAAGGCATGTCAACTCCTATGCGTACGCAAAGATCATATCAGACGAACCACCACAAAACCACATACTTGTTATTCCCTTGCCTCACGATATTTGGTCCAACTCATAGGTTAACACTTCATCCAAGCACGGCCATGCATTTCTTGATCTAATCATTAGAGTGATCCAGTGATATCTCTCTCATATAGAGAGGGGAAAATTCCTTCTTGATTGTCTATGTCTCATAGCATGTTTCCTAACAAACCCAAAAATCCACCTTTATAACTACCCTATTATAGAGTAGCGTTTGATAGTCCCTGAGTAGGTCATTTCACATCTTGAATACATACAACAATCTCTGGTCTAAGGACATAACGTACATGATGTGAATAGAGATAATAACAACATCTCACGTTGGGTCAGTCCAGCCCCATGTCATACATGTGCCCACATTATTAGTTTGACATCTCCATGTCTATGACTTGTGAAACATAGTCATCAACTAATAATGTGCTGATCCATTATTCATATGTGTCCTTACATGAACTCTAATCAAGGACAACATTAGAATAACCATACAAGTAAAAGAGTTTCACAAATAATTCACATAATTGCTAATCGATACAGGTTGTCTTTAACGGAAATTCAATGAACTCATAATATATCATGGATACAAGGCAATATAATCATCTCTATGATTATCTCTAGGGCATACTCCCAACACGTTGTCCCTGCCGCGACCGCCATGTGACCTATTCCCCTATGACCTTGTGTCCCCCATGGATGCGTACGCCTGGGGGCTCCGAAGGATGCTGGCGTCGCCCTTTCTCATGTCCAAATTTGTGGGGATGGCGAGCTATGCTCCCACCTGTTTCATCGACCTCATGGATGATGATGTTGAGAGTGATGGCTCCAGCATTGGTGATGTGGCACCGAGCTACAACCCATCTTGGGAGTGCACTATGGCGGATGCTCTAGGACAGCCACTGGTGGCAGCGGAGTCCTTGCAGACTCACACCCCTCCAGACCCTCATACGGGAGCCCTTGTGCTCGCACAAAAGCACGGTGAGGGGCTACGACAACGGCAGTAGAACCAGCAGCCACATGCGTCGGTGCGCTTAGGCTAGCAAGAATATCACCGCCATAGCAATGCTTCTGTGTGGCCTTCCCAAGCTGAACGACCCCTAGGAACAGGTGATCCACCGAAACCTCCAGACACTGGTGGAAACCACCACCGTTCAACAGGCGGAGAGCTCTATATCACGACACTGACTCACGGCCTCTCTCCCCACCAGGGGAGTGGGGACACACTAGACAAATCGCTCCACTCGCTCACCACTATAGCCACCGAGCATAGCATAGGAGGCCACATCTGCGCCTCGGTCTAACCTGGCGCCCATTCCGCACTGACCGCCTGTACATGAGTGGCTCGGGCCGAACCAAGACGCTCGTAGCATCATCAGCAACCGGCATCGGTCCTAGCATGATGATGATGTCCATCGAGCACAGTGATGGCAGGTGATATAGACCCTGGCCGAACCATCGCGAGGAGTGGTGAAACGCACCCCAGGCGTGATCATGGCTGGACGACCGGAGTCCTAGCCCGGATGGCCCGGGACCATGGGCCTTTGACTAACGCATCCAGAGAGCACCGTTCCCACATCACTTCAACAGAGGCTAGTACAAAGGCAAGGCCAATCGCGAGTGTCTAGACGAGGGCCCCTCCATGTAGAGGGGCAAAAAGAACAGGAAAGATCATCGCCGACCGGCCAACTCCACGTTGGTCGCCGTGGCTGATCACACGGGCAAGCAGCCCTAGCAGGGCCTACCGGACCACTTCAACGAGCTCATGGAGAGACCATGCACCAACCACGCCTACCCCATCAAACACCTCTACAAGGACTGCGAGCTCCTCAAGTGCCTTCTATGACAGGCTAGTGGGCCGAAGGAAGGAAAAGGCAAAGAGGCAACGTTCAAGAAAGGGGGCATAGCGAGCAAGGATCCGGATGACTGAAGGTCCCTATACGGCGACCGAGGTGATCTGACCAGGCACCTACCGACTAAAGGACGACAACGGCAATGTTCTCACCAACACTTGGTACAGCGAAACAGCTATGTCGTTTCTTCCCCTAAAATTCAGTCTTACCATTTTTACTTAAAGTTTGCTCCTATAAAGCACCCCAACCCAAACACTTTCGGCCTAGGTCGCTCAGGGGCTCCATGGGGGGTGCAATGTCACCCCTATTTTTACTATCATATGATAAATATATTTTCCCGAACGAAAGGATAGTCCGTTCCTTTAATTACCTTACGTAACTTTGCCCTAAATATTCCGACCGATCACACCCTACCTCTACCTATGGTTATGAGCAGCTGAGCCTCGCAGGCCACGCCCGTGCTCTTAAGGTTGCAGCCTACGGTGCGAACGGGCAAGTACAAAATAGAAAGAATAAAAAACAAAGTTATGCTAAGGTAAAAATACTCTTAAGGTTGCAGCCTACGGTGCGAACGGGCAAGTACAAAATAGAAAGAATAAAAAACAAAGTTATGCTAAGGTAAAAATAAGGAACGAATGGGACAAGCTTCTCCGAACGAAGTAGTTCCATCACAAAAAACACTTTACACAGGGGGCTCCCCCACCACATTATCTTTCACATTTGCTAAAGTATTTCTACTCTAAAAACTTCTACTATAGCTCCTTGGCGGAATCGGCTACCGGCTCGACCGATGAGGGTAGGGGTTGCTCATCCACCGACTAGGCAATGTTCGGCTTGGTTGGAGCCGGGGTGATACCCACTTCTGCCCCATGCTCCACGCCATTCGTAGGCTGGGTGACGTCCTCCTGACGCATGCTGGCGGCCATGTCCACATGGCGAGCATCCATCACCCACTGCGCGGAGACTTGCTCGGCCACCAACTTTGCATGAGGCAGCAAGCTCTCTCCGAGCGACTAGATGTCCTCCGCGCTCCAGCCGTCGGCATACCCGCTGCAGATAGTGGTGAAGTCTAGGTCCAGATGGTATGTCACCACCGAGGTCAACACCCCGACGTCCTATAGAATAGCCCATCGGTGATGAGGGCCTGAACCTTATCCGGAACCTCCACCAGCCGGATGGCGGGCGCGCTGGTACTGTGCGCTGACCTAAAGACCTCTGAGACGATGACCTAGGCAACATTGCGTATCTGGTCAAGTTCCCCCTCAAGAGCACATCGCTCTTCAAGGGACTTGTCCAGCGCCTCTGAATTCTGGCCAATCGTTGCCTTGGCCGTCTCCAGGTCCTGCTCCAACGACTCCACCTTTCCACCCAGCTCTGGAAGAAGGGCGACAAGCTCAGAAGCAAGCTAAAGGAAGAAACCAACACGCCAAAAAGCAGAAAAGGTACATACTGAGGTGGGCGTTCTCAAGGATGGAGAGTCTCTCCTTTTATCGAGTCACCTGCTCGCACAGTCAGGCATTCGCCTCCTTCGTTCCCATCACCCAACCTCGAAGCACAATCACTTCCTGGTCTGCCTCTGACCGGGCCTTTCACTCTGATTCTAGGGCATTCCGCACCATCTCTAGGATCACCAGAGATCTTTGGAGCACTACCTCGGTGTCCACTAGGGACTTCTGCAATGCCACCTCGGTCTCTGCCTGGTGGGCCTTCGCCGCCTCAAGCCCCCGCTCAGCGGGGGTCGCTCGCTCCGTCGTGAGCAGCTTTGCCGCCCGTGCCTTGTTCACCTTTGTCACTCGGTCTTAGGACTCACGGTGAGCGAACTCTAGCTCATGCTCGAGCTCGGCCATTCGGGCATGCTCCATCCAAAGAAAATGAGACTTGCGGCTCGACATCTCCTCTAGACCCTACAAAAAAAGAAGCAAGCGTGCTAGGGCAACTAACGAAAGACCAAGAGTCAAGGACAAACACAAAAAACACACCGCTATGGCATAGGGCAGGTCAACTGAGACCACCCGCTCAATGGACTTGACCCACTCCAAGGCCTCCTCCAGCTTCACCCTAGTTTGGGCGAGATCAAACTCCACCGCAAGTCCTCTCCCCCTAAGCACGTCCCAGAGCTAACACTCCTGCTTATCCCAGAGGATGAACCGCACCTTCCTCGAGTCCTCAAGGTAGGGCCACACTAGGTCGGTCTCCTCCAGCCCACTAGGGGGCCTAGCCAACGACCGAACCACCGCCAGCTGCTACGATGGTGCCGGTAGCTCCACCTCATCACCTGCTTCGCCATCGGAGGGGATCTCCACCACCTCGACTTCATGGGCCACCGGTAGATGTTCCAGTTCTAGCCTAGCCGCATCTCCCAGCACCTTCGGCTCCAACCAGGAGGGTGAGCCATGTGGACCTTTGCCCGGTGGGGCTAGGAGCCTGGTCTCCCTCTCCTCTTCCACCATAGCTGATGGAGGAGGGGCCGCAAGGGTTACCTCTAACACGGCCTTCGCCATCACCATCAGGATCGCACCAACGTTGATGTCGTCGCTGCCGCCATACTAGCAACCAACCCGACAGGTGCCGCCCTCGAAAGGGAAGGACCCGCCGCCACCACCCTGCTCTCCCCACTACTCGCAATGGCACGCTGCAAAGTGGGCCTCTAATCCTCCCACACGGAAGTTGGGGCGATGCTCAGCCCCATCAACATCCGGCCGCTATAAAAAAGTATAGATTAGCCATACTCTAAAAAACTCAATAGCGAGATAAAAAAGAAACAAAGAAAGGCATACCGGGATGTAAGCGGTATGACTCTGAAGCCCCGCCCCGACGTCAATGGGCCTCTCGGGCGAGGATTGCTCTCGGGTCGTGACCCATGCCTCCTCACTTCAACTGGGGGGGGATTCGACCCAACTAGCTCCTACTCAGCCCATGAGTCACCACGACCTTTGGCTCGGGGCACGCCGACTGGAGCAGCAGGTGGGGCATCCCCCCGTTGTGGGTCGTGCACTGGCGTCGGCCCCAATTACGCGTGGGTATAAGCCCACTCTCCCAACTGCCTGCCCTATCCCGTTGTGCCCACGACAGATGGGGACGAGGCCGGCGATGCCTTAGAAGGGCATGGTACCCGCATCCGCTTCGCCTCCTGTTCACCGACGGCGTCCGCACTCGTAGCATGCTTCCTTAGCACGGGAACATCATCGTGCCTCTCTACCTCTTGCTCGTCGCCAGCGGACGCGGCCGTAGGATTGTAATGCTCCACTGAGGTCACAACGACCTCCCAGCTTTCCTCCTCCTCAGAGAAGATCATGTCATCCCCCACCTCTGTGGAGTCCTCCGACTCAAGCTCTGACTCGACATCGCTCTGATTTTCCCCAGCCCGCACACATCGAGCGATCTCCATCTCCTTCTGATGCTTCTGCCAAGCCTCCTTGGCTTTCTTCATCTTCCTCTCAACTGTCGCCTCCTTCTGGGTGGCTTGCCGCACCGCGCCCTCGGGCCCCTTCAGAAGGTGCGGCTAGGACTTGTAAACTCCAAGTCCCTACAAAACGGGTGACTCAAAATAAAAAAAACAGGGGAGTAGAGGGTAAAAGTACATAGAGTGAGGAGAGGGAAGCATACCAGTTTGGACACCGTTGCAGCATTGAGGGCGTTAGGCTTTCCATAGAGGGTTTCTTTAGGCCTTGGCTACAGCACTCGGTCAACATGACTCCAGACCTCGTTGTTCGGTAGCTCCTCCGACGACGCATGGTCGGGGTCTATTGGGCTATTATACTTCCACATCGACCGTGTCCTCTCTGCCACCGGAGCGACCTGGTGGTAGAAAAGGGTATGGAACACCCGTACTCCATCAAGGTCGCACCGTACGAGCTTCTAGAGCTCCACCTCGATGATCTCCACCTTCTTCTTCTGTCGGCTGGTGGGGCCCCATGACCAGCTCTCCTGCTTCTCTGACCTCCTATCGGTGAAAGGTGGAAACAGCGCCTCCACCGGGTTCCTGATGTAGAACCACTCCCCGTGCCACCCCCAATTGGACTCATAGGGGGTGTACACAAGGTATGAGCCCGATGCGCTCGGTTTCTTCTACAGCGTGAAGCCCCCCACCAGCGCAATCATGAGCGCCTTCCCCTCCGACAAAGCTCACCTAGAAAATGTCCGTCGGAAGAGGTCCACGTGTGGCTCCATCCCAAGGAAGGCTCGCACATGATAACAAAGCCGATGATGTGCAGCACCCCGGTCGGATTGAGGTGTTGTAGCTCCAGGACCCACTCATTGAGGAGCCCGCGCAGGAACCAGTGCACGGGGTATCCTAACCGGCGCTCATGGAAGGCGAGGAAGGAAACAACCTCGCTAGCCCAAGGTTGTGGGAAATCCTCCCTCCTAGGAGCCCTCCAGTGTGCCACCTCCTTCGGTCGTAGAAACCCCTTCTCAACGAAGGCAGCTAGCACCGACTCCCTCACGAACGATGACCTCTAGCTCGACATTTCGCTCTGGGTTCACAAATGGGTCTATGAGTTTTCTCGCTCTCCCCTTTTCTCTCCTAAGAAATGCCATGGCGCTTAGACGCTCTTGGCAAGAAGGAAGAAGGAGAAGAGATGGCAGATGAGGAATAGGCAAAGGAATGGGGTGAAAGCCCTCTCCCTTCCCCTACTTAAAGAAAGAGGCATGATAGTTGGGAAAGGGCGGCGATCGGGGAAAGGCAAAATGATGGGGGCGAAAAACCCTCTCCCTTCCCCCATTCAATGTGGATGGGATACGATGGGACACGCCCTAACTGATGGAACACGCCCTGCCCAATGGAACGGTGCCTGGTTAGACGGGACGAGGCCTGGGTATGGCCCACCACTACCGCACGCTAGGTGCAAGAAACAAGGTGCCACTGCGTGCAGGTGGCCCTCTGCCTTCCCAGGCAGGACATGGAAAGGCCCAACTATGGGATCTCCGCTCAGGAGAGACCATCGGGCTTCCTGAGTTAATCAGATGGCTCAAGAAAACACCAAGAGATAGGTAAAGAGCAAAGGGTCGCCCCATGTGGGCCATGCTGACTCTATCACAAACGACGAGCGTAGATCCCAGTCGGACATTTCTGATTGGAGCTCTTCAAACCCCGTCACTCAAGTCATCAAGGTAACATTACCAACCCTCACTATTTCTTTATATAAACATTCATTCATCCATGCACGCATTCATTCATTCCATACATCCAAAGCAATGCATATGCAGTCAAACGCATCACAACGCTCCGTGTTGCATCATGAAGTGGCAGTTGTCTCATTCAAAATGAGCAATGACCGATCGAGGTTCGAAGGCCGGCCTACAAAGGGCTCGAGGCCACCTCACGTCAAATAGAACTAGGGGAGAAAATGCAGATGAGCCCCGAGCAGCCCTCACCTAGTCTACCCCGAAGTAGACAGGGTCATCTCAACCTTTTCGTTCGATCCTAACCTCACCAAACCCATAGAATCTCCATCGAGGGGAGGCCAGCGGGCCACCCGGGTCGATCTCTGAAATGACCCAAACATCTGCTGGGTTGCAGGTTAAGGAGCAGTGGAGTGCCATATGAGGGCTATGCTGACCCCATCAAGAACAACGGACCCAGACTTCACTCGAACATGCCCGTTAGCGAGCCCACCGAGCATGTCACTCGAGCCATAGAGGCAAGCGATGTTAGCTCAGCCCCTCCGGTTGTGAGAAACCATGGATGGGGTAATGCACAAAACTCAACCAACCCCTACCAAGCCCAGCAGGGCTTAGGGGCTCAAGACACCTAAACTGCCTCAGTTGCGCGCCAACGCGTGCGCCCGATGCCAGGATCCGCAAGCTCTATCTCGCCCAATCCCTAAACTACCTCGGCTACATCCGATGCCAGGATCCATGAGCTCTATCTTGCCTAATCCCTAAACTTCTCAGCTATGCCCAATGCTAGGATCCGCGAGCTCCATCTTGCCTGATCCCTAAACTGTCTCGGCTGCGCCCAATGCGTGAGCCTGACGCTAGGATCCACGAGCTCCGTCTCGCCCGATCCCTAAACTGCCTCGGCTATGCCTAACACCAGGATCCACGAGCTCTGTCTCACTCGATCCCTAAAAACTACCTCGGCTACACCCGACGTGTGCACCCGACGCCAGGATCTATGAGCTCCGTCTCGTCCGATCACTAAACTGCCTTGGCTACGCCCGACGCCAGGATCCACGAGCTCCGTCTCGCCTGATCCCTAAACTACCTTGGCTATGCCCGACGATAGGATCCGTGAGCTCCATCTCGCTCGATCCCTAAAAATTACCCCGATCCCTAAACTGCCCACTGACAAAACCACCCAAGCTATTCTGCCCAAATCGCCCGGGAGGCTCGAGGGCTCCTATCGGGTTCTTAAACCTAGGGTCCCTCATGGACTGGCTTCCCAACAAAGGCTCGCCCTAGCAGACGACATTGCAAATGACGCGCAACTCATGGGCCGACCCAAATAGCTAAAAATAACAGACCAGAAGGGCGATCCAATCTTCGATCGAAAGGCCCCGCAAAGGAGGAATAGCGCTCGCTTCCGACTCTGGCCCGCCTCTCTGACCAGAAGGCCTGGAAAAGAGGAATAGCGCTCGCTTCTGACTCTGGCCCGCCCCTCTGATCAGAAGGCTCGACTGAACGCCGCTTCCAAACTCTGAACTATGTCTCCAAATCGGGGACACACCGAACCCCTACTTATAACTCTTCTCCAACTGGCGTAGTCGGACCAACTAGGACCAACCGATCGGGGACGCTCGCTCGGTGAGGACTAGGAAACATACGGAGCAAGTAAGGTAGGGTGCTCAAGTCAACCGTAAGACCGAGGACCATACCCTGTACACCTACAGGACAGTACCAATAGGACATATTAGAAGAGTGCCCCGCAACCTTTTAGACATGTCAGAATAGTGTTGTGGGCGCCGACATTTGCCCTATAGTGTTGTGGGCGTCTGCAACAACTGCCATACCGGATGAGCACGAGCACGGTAAAACTGTTTCATGCCTCTGGGCATCAGCAGTATGGCAGGCACTGACGTCTGCCATACCAGAAGAAGACGATGACACAAATCTCCCATATGCATCTGACATCAACAGTGTTATGGGTGCCTACGATCATCTTGTACCCAACGACATGAGCAACAAGACTCAACATATGTACACTCTCTCCCTTTCGCTTGTAAGGCCATCCCCTTCATCTATAAAAGGGGATGCGCTCTCTCCTAACAGGGAGATCGATCAGTTCACTAACACACAATAGCAGAACCACTAGGTTCAAACCTTGAGCACACGTTCAAACACATGGCACATAGCAGAGCTCCCATCACTCTTGACCCTTTAGACCAGAGTCCGACCGGACCTCTCGTACGCCCCATCTTTCTCCCTTCTATTTGTAACCCCACAGCAAACTTCGAGCACCTGGGCTTAGGAATAGAGTCACCGACTAACTCAAACTGGACATAGGGCATGTTGCCTGAGCCAGTATAAACCCTATGTCATTGAGTGCTAGGCCACCTCCGATTGCAACGTACAGTAAAACTACAAATATTTACGTGTTGGTCATTTTCTGCACCGACAGGATCTGTTTCCTTTGCCATGCATAGACCAAGTAGTCGACTCAACCTCAGGGTGTGAAACCCTTTGCTTCCTTGATGCATACTCTAGGTACCATCAAATCATGATGAAAGAGTCCGACTAGATCGTGGCATCTTTCATCACCCCATTCGGATCATTCTGCTACGTCACGATGCTGTTCGGTCTGAAAACACAAGGGCTATGTACCAGCGTTGTATGCTCAAATGTTTCAGGCACCTCATCGGGTGAACCATTGAGGCCTATGTGGATGACATCATGGTCAAGTCTAAATGGGTTGACCAGGTCGTAGCCGACCTAGAACAGACCTTCATGAAACTCCAAGCAAACAGCATTAAGCTCAACCCCGAGAAGTATGTTTTTGAGGTCCCAAGGGGTATGCTGTTGGGTTTTATCGTCTCTAAGCGTGGCACCAAAGCCAACCTAAAGAAGATCTCAGCCATCATGAGGATGGGCCCAATTTAGAACATAAATGGGGTACAGCGAGTTACAGGGTGCCTCGTCGTGCTTAGCGCTTTATCTCGCACCTCGGCGAATAAGGTCTCCCCCTCTATCAGCTCCTAAAGAAGGCTAACCATTTCAAATGAACGCCTGAGGCCCAGGAGTCACTTGACATGGTCAAGCAGCTTCTAACAAAGGCCCCGATCTTGGTCCCTCCGACCGACGGGGAACCACTTCTGCTCTACATTGCGGCCACCACGTAAGTGGTCAGCGCCACCCTGGTGGTGGAGCGAGAAGAAGAGAGACACACCCTCAAAGTGTAGCGTCCCATGTACTTCATTAGAGAGGTCTTATCTGATTTTAAGACTCGCTACCCCCAAATCCAAAAACTCTTGTACGCCACCCTCATCGCCAAGAGGAAGTTACGTCACTACTTCGAGTCGCATCTGGTGACAGTCATGACATCCTTCCCTCTCGGTGAGGTTGCCCAAAACCAGGATGCCACATGAAAAATCGCGAAGTGGGCACTCGACCTGATGGGTCAAGGCATTTCATATGCCCCTCGAATAGCCATCAAGTCCCAAGTGCTTGTTGATTTCATTGTAGAGTAGACCGAGGTCCAAATGCCACCAGCAGTTGTCGACCAGGAGTACTGGACGATGTACTTCGATGGATCGCTGATGAAGAAAGGCGCCGATGTGGGGCTGGTCTTTGTTTCACCCCTCGGGGTATGCATGAGGTACATGGTTCGCATCTATTTCCCCTCCTCCAACAATGTGGCCAAGTATGAGGCACTTATAAACGGCCTACGTATCACCATCGAGCTGGGTATCCAATGGCTCGATGTCCGGGGTGACTCCAAGCTAGTCATCGACCAAGTCATAAAGGAATATGGCTGCCACAACACCAAGATGGTTGCATATTACCAAGAGGTCTGCTAGCTGGAGGACAAGTTCGATGATCTCGAGCTCAATCACATCTCGAGGCATCTCAATGAGGTGGCTCATGCGCTGGCGAAAACGGCGTCCGGCTGAGAGCTGTTACCGACGGGTATCTTCGCCAATGATCAGTATAAGCCCTCGATCCGCTACGAGGAGCTAGAACAAGCCGGTGACGGGCCGCCTGCCCTAGGCTCAGGGGCTAACCAGTCGTCGGCTCCATCCAACCCCGAAGTCATAGAGCTTGATGAGGATGTAGCGACAGAGCTCGACCCTCAGGCCGACTAGAGGACGTCTTACCTCGACTACCTCCTCTGTGAGGCATTGCCAACGGACAAAACGGAGGCTTGGTGGCTAGCGCGTTGTGCCAAGTCCTTTGTCCTTATTAAGGGCGAGCTCTATAGGCGAAGCCACATAGGGATCCTACATTGCTGCATCCCCACCGAATAAGGGAAGTGGTTGCTGAGCAACATCCATGGTGGGGTCTGCGGTCACCATGCCGTTCCTAGAACCCTGGTCAAAAATGTGTTCCAGCAAGGCTTCTAGTGGCCGACCGCGGTAGCCAACGCTGAACATATCGTGCGCGCCTATGAAGGGTGTCAATACTACGCTCGGTAGACCCACCTACCGGCCTAAGCACTACAAACAATCCCCATCACGTGGCCGTTCGTGGTCTAGGGGCTCGATCTGGTTGGACATCTCAAGAGGGCACCCGGGGGCTATACGCACTTGCTTGTTACCATAGACAAGTTTACAAAGTGGATAGAGGCTCGACAATCTCCACGATCAAGTCTGAGCAAGCCATGTTGTTCTTCCTCGACATCGTCCGTCGCTTTGGGGTCCCAAACTCCATCATCATGGACAACGACACGCAGTTCACCAGAAAGAAGTTCCTATGATTCTATGACGAATACCGCATCCGCGTTGATTGGGCCGCTGTGACGCACCCCCGCACAAACGAGTAGGTCGAGCGCGCAAATGGCATGGTCCTACAAGGCCTCAAGCCTAGGATCTTCCACCGGTTGAACAAGTTTGGCGGACGATGGGTCACAAAGCTTCCCACGGTGCTCTGGAGCCTGAGGATGACCTTGAGCCGGGCCACCAACTATACACCATTCTTCATGGTCTACGGTTCTGAGGCTATCCTCCCGGCCGACCTCGATTATGGAGCACCGAGGGTCAGGGCATATGTTGAACAGGGAGCCGAGGAGTCCCTCGAGGATGCCATGGACCAGCTAGATGAAGCGCATGACATTGCCCTCCTCCGCTCGACCAAGTACCAGCAAGCGTTATGCCGGTACCACAGCCATCGAGTGCGGGGTCGGGCATTTAACATCGGGGACCTAGTGCTCTGCCTCGTCCAAAGCAACAAGAACCGTCGCGGCGGTGCTTCGACCAGGCACCTACAAGCTCAAGACCATCGACGGCGAAGTCTTCGTCAATGCCTAGAACATCGAATAGCTATATCATTTTTACCCTTAATATACACATACTTTCTCTTATTAGTTTTGCTACCAACTCCCCCATCTTTAGTCACACCCGACCCCAGCAACGGCAAGGGTCGGGCCTCACTCGGGGGCTGATATGAGCATATCTATCCGGTGGACATTCTCTATGCCTGATCCTTTCTCACGTTAAGACCCAGAAGCAAGGGTTGCGGAAACAGACGCTGAGTAAAATTGGTCGGACTAAAAAAAACCTACGCCCCAGCGGTTACGACGTTTTTCTCACCAGCTTGATTAGAGGTTTTTCCGCACCCCGAGCTTTCTAGCCTTAACTACGGAAATAGTATGTACTCATCTAAGAGTATATCCACCCGGTAGACATTCTCTACGCCTGACCCTTCCTCACGTTAAGACCCAGAAGCAAGGGTTGCGGAAACAGACGTTGAGTAAAACTGGTCGGACTGCAAGAAACCTACGTCCCAACGGCTACGGCGTTTTTGCTCACCAGCGTGATAAGAGTTTGTTCACCCGCACCCCAGGCTTTACAGCTTTAACGACAGAAAGGGTCAGAACACATTAACCTTTTTATACAAAAGGGGAGAAAGAATAAAAAACTGTTTGGCCATAATAAAATTTAAGAGCTTGTTCGCTTGTTACGAGTTCGCCGCCTGGCTTATCGGCCTAACTAAATTTTTGGGGAGGATGATCTCATCCTCTATCTCCGTAGGAAAGCCTTGTGGCAGCGGGTTACCTAGGTCGGTCAGACGGCTCGGGCCGCTGTTGAGAGACGGGCAAGGAGTAGTAGGATGCCCCATGCGGGTTATGCCGACTCCGTCACCAACGATGGACCTGGATTACACTCAAACATATCCGATAAGAGCTCCCCGAACCTGCCTCGCCCGACCTCCGGGGGCGAGCTCCGTCTCGCCCAACCCTAAGGCCATGATCTTCGCCTCACTCGACCTCCAGGGGTGGGCTCCGCCTCGTCCGACCCAAGGCCGTGATCTCCGCCTTGCTCAACCTCCGGAGGCGGGCTCTGCCTCGCTCGACCCTAAGGCCGCGATCTCCGTCTTGCCCGACCCCAAAGCCGCGATCTCTGCCTCGCCCGACCCTTGGGTTTGTGCTCCGCCTCGCCCGACCCCAAGACCGTGGGCTCCACCTCGCCAGACCCATTGGGTGCGGGCTTCGTCTCGCCCAACGGGGACCCATACCACCGCCAACCACTCTAGGTCCAAGCGTATGGTCCTGGGTCAAAACGCTGACACCAAGGAAGAGTTCGGCACGTCCCGATGTAACCCATGGCCACGATGGGCCATACCTGAGGATTCACATCAAGAACAGCGTCGAACGTATCGGTGTTGTTTTGCCTAACCCTCATATGAACACTGACAGGCGCGTTAGTTCACCACGACGTCCGCTAGGTTAGAGTGGAGTGCCTTGACCGACGGATGACGCCTGCGCATAGCGCCAGTGACGGATAGGACATCGACGTGGAGCCATCCCTATTGATATCTACAGGGTCGGCGGGACCCGCATGAAGGAAAAGAAGGACCCGGCGATCCTGGAGGTCTTCCTCTCTCTCTTTCGTTCTTCTCCTTTTCCTCCGCTATAATCCGCGTTTTTCCTTAGCCTATAAAAGGGAAAGCAGGACGCCGGATCCGAACCAATCGACCCATCAAGATTCGATACAGATCCGCACAAGAGCACGGCATGAACGTACAGCCGAACAGCGATTGAGCTCTCAGCACCCACTCACTCCTTTCACCAGAGATTTGGAATCATTTCCCTCTTGCTCGTTTGTAACACCTAATATAAACTTTCAGTGCCAGTAACACGAGCAGCAGCGACGAACTGAACGTAGGGACTTTCTGCCCGAATCGGTATAAAACTCGTGTCCTCTAAACACACCATCCAAGCCAGATACGTAATATTAGAAATTTATCGATGATAACTAGAAACACCGACAAGGATATATAGAAAAGAAGTCGGCGCTGAGCGGCGGCGGGAGACGCGGCTGTAGAAACTAGGGCGAAGCCGGCGGAATAAGTGAGAGCCGCTACAGTTGTTACGGAAAAATTACCAACTGATCCGAAACTGGGGACTTCCACGTCTTGGGAGTTGGGACATCGGAGCCACAGGAGCAGGACTCTCCACCGCGCATCCGATGGTAAGCTCGCGAAGCTATCCCTCCAGCCTACCAAGCAGCATGCAAACGGAGGGCCTGTAAGCTAAAAAAAAAATGTTTGGCCGAGGAGACACAAAGGGTAATCGTCGGATTATTCCGTTGTCAGAGGGGACGATTCGCTGGATTACTCAAGTGATGGAGGGACGAGCTTCTTGATCTTGTGTGTAAGTATCCTTTGAAAATTGACTTGGTCCTGCCGTATTTTGCATGAATGGCACCTGCAATTAATCAAACTTTCATCATGACATTGCTTTGCACATAGATTAGGCTTACCTTCCAAAAAAAATCGTCATTTTGAACTTTACATCGTTTAACCTGTTAGCTGAACTTTTTGAATTCTTCTGCAGATATTGGCAAAGCAACATGAACAACGTCAAAGTGAATAAAACAGCTCATAGAGAATCGGTTCGTGGTTTTAAGGTGATGGCTGTTTGATGCACTTTTTCTTGTTTGCTACAAAGTTCATGTTCCATGTGCGCTGAAACGTGTCCTTCAAACAGTTTCTTTTCAAGAACAGACTTGAAGTTCTGCTCCTGCTCTGATGACAGGACTGTGAAGGTTTCGGACTTTAGCAAGATGCCAAGAGGAAAAATATTAACTAGTAATGTTGCTAGATTTTTCTTGCAAATATTGATCTGACTTACCGTTGATCATTTGAAGTTATCATGTGATATTACTTTGTTTTTTCGTCAAATTACCTGAATTTCCCTTCAACTCAGCCAGGGCATGGTTGGGATGTTAAAAATTGTCGAGTAGCCTGTTTTGTAGGTGTCGTAGTTGTCACGCTTGACCTTCGGCAATCTGTAGCTGCCACAGAAAGTGTGGTGAGCAAAATCGAAGCCACACTTGTAACAAAGTTTGGCACGAAAATGAGTCTATGATGTATGGATAGAGTGCTAAGAAAGTGTGGTACGCCATAGCTATGGCATTGAACCAAACAGGTACCGAAAAGACTATGGTGTGACCAACCTTTAGCGGGGCAATGCAAGTTTTGGTCACGAACAAAACGTTCGTACTTGTTTCATTTTTTTCGCGAGTGGGATTGTACCCGTTTTTCTTCATACTTGTTTCATGAGTTTAATCATGCTATAAACTTATTCAATTATGTGCTCAATAGGTGGCAAAGACTATCTTGTGAACCTTTGGGATGCAAAAAAAGTGGCAGAGAGCTGAGCCTGTTATCGGTGTTCCTGCCACTTCCATATTTTGTTAATTCTTGAAGATCTGTGTTACGATATTGATCTGTATCTACAGCCATGGTCATAAAAAGATCGTACATTGTGTAAAGTGGAGTCAGAATGGGAACTAGGTACTGACTGTCTCAAAGGATCAGATTATTAAGGTCTGTGACTTGCACTTCTGTACTTTGGTCTGTTTTTCTTGTCTTCTTCAAAGCATTGTTGGATGGCAGTATACACTTCTGTAACCAAAATTCTAGTGCTGGCTATGGAGATGGCCAATCCATCCTTGTAATAAATAACTTTGTTTTCTGATGCCAGTAAATTATTAGTTTTCGCTACAGTTGCTAACTCTACTGCTAGTTCGTTTTGCAGCTGTATGATATTGTTAAGTAACATAGAGAGCAATAGTATAGCAAAGATGATGATCAACCGCGCAGATTACGGATTACCAAGAGTAGAGTTTGGAACTGATGCAGAAGCATAATTCGCGAGAAGACCGTGTCTGAAGCAAATTCACATGCGCAGATCGAGCCTGAACAAGACAATTCACATGCGCAGAGCCTGAACAAGACTTGCTCAGGATCCAAAGGTCACGGGTACGTACACATTTGTGTGACAAAACACGCTGTGTTCTTGACGCACGCATCCTCTCCGACCCGGCAAAAAGAAAAGCCCCACGACGACGACCGACCGATCGAGCTAGCTAGCTGGTACTGGTATACAGCAGGGACGCCTTGCACCTGAGCACGAAGCCGAGGAGCAGCAGCATGGCCAGGAGGCCGCCGGAGGACCCCCACACGCGGTGGATCCAGTAGGGGTCGAACCTGACGACGCGCCGGTCCATGAAGCACGTCACGTTGATGGCCAGGATGAGCGCGACGAGCACCGCTGGCAGCCACAGCGCCGACGGGCTGCCGTCCTCCTCCTCATCCTCCTCGCGCTCCGCCGCGGGCCGCCGGTCGATGTACAGCGGGGACAGCACGGCCAGGACCGCCAGCACGAAGCACACCAGCTTCTCCGTGGAAGAGGACCTCCCCATGGCGATCGACGAGGACGAGGTGCACCGTGCACGGCCTCTCGCGCGCTCTGCTCTCTCAGAGTCTGGTGCCTATGTAGCTGTGCTTCTTGAGAATGAGAATAATGTTTCTTTATGCTAGCTAAGCTAGGAGTAGGAGTCGATGTTTGGCGGCTGGCTGATGAAGATGAACCAACCAATCTTCAGACGCAAGGAGAGAACCTTTCGTTATTATATCTATCTATCTATCTCCAATCCGGCCGCATGGCTTTTGACTACTAGCTAATTGATTCCTATATATCATGCATGCAATGCAAAGGAACATATTCAGATTGTCTTGCATGATTTATGTATGTATCCACGGACTATTGGTGGGGGGCATTGGACTGTGACGTAAAGGAGATTCTTCAGAGCTAGTGAGCCTGGAATCAGATGCCCAGAGGCAAGTAGTGGTTCAAGTGCTCGACAAATAGTGTACCCTCGGGCCTAGGAAGGTCGAATCAGACGGTTCTCTGATCATCTATCTTGCTGGAAAGGATCGTCAAAGTAAAGCTAGCTAATAGCTCTATGATTGTGTGATCTATTCAACTTTATTGTTCTGGAAGATGCAAAGCAGTAGCAATTCGACGTCATAGGTTCGATCTGCAAGATTATATTAGTACAGCGGATTTGGGATATATAATCCGTACGGGGTACGGCCCCGTCCCGTTGAGACTGCTTACGCGTACGTGCTGTGTTGGCATTAGGGGCAAGCTGCTGTTTATTTGTGGAGTAAACAAAAACAAGCGTGAGCCCTAAGGTCGGTATCCAGTGCGATTGTTGAGGTGGTTTATTTCGTCTGAAATCATGAAATGGGAAGCCAAGCAGGTCAGCAAAGTAAGCCTGGGATGAGTAGTTCCTCAAAAAGAAGCGGAATAAGGTGTATCAAAAGGTCCTGCTACATACTAGCTTAGCAGTTAGCAATGCATGTCACAGGAGGTGCTTAACTGAAAGCACAAGGTAGGGGCAAGTTGACAAGTGTGATTATGTGATCAAAGTCCAGAAGTATGTATGCAGCCGCCCTGCAACTGCAAGTGAGCTCAACGTCACGCAGGCTGCTAACTTGCCAACAAAGGAAGACCACTTTTATTCCTGTTTGATTGAATACAAGCTCAATGTATTATTTTCTTTACCAACATCTGTCATTGTTTAGCTTCTCTTGCTTATATAGGAATGCAAGCGGATTTGTCCGCGGACCCATAAATAAATAGATTTATTTATTTTTTGTGTAGGTTCACAGACAAACCTGTTTGTATCTAAAAGTCATCCTAAGCATCCATATCTAAAAGTCGATTAGATGCCCGTCTCTAGAAATAGTAGCATCCAATTCTATGCGAACTCAGATGAAGATGAACTTTATATCAATTTGTAGCTCCTGACACGATCTAAAACTTTGTAGTTGAGAAGTTTTTTATTAAAACTGTTTAGAGTCCAAAAATGTTATTTTAACTTCTCAGATTTTAAAATGTGAAATCTAGATTTTTCAAACGTTGTCATGGTATATACCAAAGTTATAGATATCAATATAATCTTCAACTTTGTAGTTGAAACATTTTTTTTAATTTGAGGTTGTTTAGAGTCACAAATATGTGTTTTAAGTTCTTAGATTTTGAAATTCAAAATTTAGAATTTTCAAACCACCTTGAATGTTTACATGGTTAATACCAAAGTTGTAGTGGTTGACCCAATCTACAAGTTTATTGTTGATAAGTTCTTTATTTGAATTTGTTTAGAGTCTTAAACATTTGTTTTAAGTTCATATATTTTGATATTCAAAATTTTCAAACAATCTCCAATGGAGATACATCCTATATCAAAGTTGTAGCCCTTGACAAGATTTAAAACCTTATAGTTGAAACTTTTTTTATTTGAAATCATTTAAGGGTTGAGCTAATAAATGCAAAATTACAAAATGTTGATATAAAATGATAGCTGTCTATACAATCACAAATGAGTGTATAGTCTAGTGATAGAGAAAAGCTAGATGTGCTGAAGGTCGTTAATCCCAAAGATACTATTTTTTTTGTTTTTGGGTTTTCTAAAAACCATTAATAGAGGTGGGCATCTTAAAGTGTTTGCCTCTGTTAACTGATTCACAGAGGTGGCCACATGCCCATCACTGAAAATGACCATTTAATAGTGACAATTTGCCAGAAATGGATGCGCTGCCCGTCTCTGCTTAGTATAATGTTTGATGATTTTTGACCAAACCATTGTAATGATTGCTAATGTGTATCTCCAAGAGAGTGAAAAAAAGCCTAAAATTTGTTTGGCCTTGATCCAAAAAAAATAGATGTAAATTTATGACAGCAAAAAAGATGTCACGAATTTCCTCATTTTCAGCTCCCTCAACTGCCGTTCTATTTTAAATTAGTAGAAAAAATCATGTGCATGTGCTCTCTCCTCTTGCTTAGGTCAGTCAGAGTGAGATATAATGAGAGTTTTATAAATAATAAATAAACTATCAACTTAGAAAATATGCTAACATGATACAATATCGGTGAAGAAAAAGAGGATCCAAGTTTTATGAGAATAAAATGAGTTTCATTAGGATAAAATAGTTTTCCGAGAGAACCCTAAAAAAATTAAATACCTCCCATTTTTTGACAACATAAACGGATAAACTGAACCCCCCCCCCCCCCCCCCCCCCCCGCTGGCGGCCCACCCTAGCCAGCCGCTAGATTGCCCATTTGCCCCTGGCAACTGTTGGCCGGCTAGAGGTAACCGGAGGCCAGCCAAAAAAGGTCATATTGGATCACATAGTAGGTTTTTAAAGGTTTTTGGCACACAAAAATAGCATGATATTGGAGGAAATTTTTTTGGCACCGAAAAACATATGAACTTCGGTGAGTGTTTGGGGCAAACCCAGTGAGAGTGTGAACACAGATACTCAATTTTAGAGTGTTTTTAATTATGTGCATCTACCTCATAAATTTTGTAGATAAAACATATAATTTGTTAGGTTTAGTATTATATAAGAAATTAATGGTAGAGAAAACAACCTATAAAGCAGAGTAACCCTTATTTATTAGGCTACTCTTGTGGATCGAGTTAGACATACTTATTTGGTTGTGGGCTTTGGTGCATTGATGGGACACTGGCTTGTGGATGGTTGGGAGGGACCAACTTGATAAGCAAGACTCATGGGTTGTTGGAACGGGACCAACTATAAAAGTGAAAAGTGTTTGGAAACATCTATTTATCCGTTGAAATTATAGCACATGTTGCTCAATTCTATCCATACATTTTGGAAATCCATCAATCATCCCCCCGGTGCCCTCGTCACAACTGTTGTGCTCACCTTACACCATCCATTTGTTCCCTATCCATAAGCCATAATAGTATATCACCATTTCCGATGATATATACCCCTCTTCTTTATGTTGATTTTATTGTCTCCTACTCAATCTCCTTGAACCATGACACATCCCCCTTGGGTGAAACCCTAACTTTGCTAGGTTTTCGAAACACCAAATTGAAGTTCATGGATATGGGAGTTCAAAGTTGTTGTTTAACTTCATAATATGATATTATTTTATTTGAGGTATCATCTTCTTTTGGATTCCAATTTCCAAACTTAGAGATCCCGAATCACATGCGACTTTTTTAATTTTAAACTTGTTTCTCTGGTCCATTATTTGAAAATATATTCGAGATGGAAGTTCAATACATTCAGTGCAAGTATCAAATATATGATGTGATCTTCTAATCTAAGCGAGTTTCAAATGAGGTAGAATTCAATGCATTATATTAGTACGGAAGAGTGGGGTTTTTTCTTCTCCCGACACTCGACTCCTCTCGACGCGCTCCTCTCCTCCCCACACGGTGCTCTCCCCGACGAGCTCCTCTCGGCGGCCGTGCCCCTCTCTCTCTCCCCGACGCCCGGCAAGTTCCTCTCCGGCAAGCCCCACCCGCCCGCGAGCTCGCTGGACATGGCGGATCCGCCGAGGTAGGCCTCCTCCTCCTCCTTCTCTTCCTAGATTTGCTAGTTAGGGTTCCGGTGAGCATCCCCCCTCTGTCTTCTCCAACTCCGGCGGTATAGAAGGAGCCGACCGAGGGAAGGTAGGCAGGGAAGAAGGTGGGGATGGTGGTCGGGCGGTTTAGGGGCCCTGACAGCGGTGGAGGCTACCGAACCAGGGAGGGGCAGGGGCGTCATGGCGGAGCTCACCGGAGTTGGAGAAGATGGCGGCCGTGGGAGAGGGGGAGGGGAAGAAGGCGGCTGCCGCGGGCGCCCTAGCGTGCCGGAGCTCCGACGATCCCTAGCGCCCGCGGCGGTACTGTGGTCGACGGCAGGAGAGAGGAAGAAGATGAACAGTAGTGTCGTTGTGAGCCATTGAATGACCAGACCAACGGCCTAGAAATCGGGTGTTTTGGGGCCTTAAAACACTGAGTGCTCTTTAAACAGACTATTTTTTTAACGGTTGTACAGAAAACTTTGTCGTTAATCGTCACAAGGAGTACACTGAGAAAAAATGGTATCTATGGGTAACACATGGTCCATCGTGTAGGCCAATCATGTAGTCAGCCTAGCCGCCGCTCGCCATATCTGTATGGAAGACAGGGGGGCCAGCGTGACGAGTAGGACTAGATGAAAAGCTCTTAACTCGCTAGCTCGCTTGACTCGCTCGATAGTGGCTCGGCTCATTTGAATTTTTAATTAACGAGCTAGCTTGAGTCAGCTCGGTTAATTAACGAGCCAACTTGAGCCGGCTCGTGAGCTGCTCGCGAGTCAAAACATGCCAAGATAATTCACGTGACAACAACTAAAAATTGGCCCATGTATCTCTTGGCCTAGCCCAACACAATTTTAAGTGGTCCATATATCCCTTTCCCTATGGCCCACCACAATAAACACTAAAACCCTAGACCAATAGACCCATGGCCCTACAAAGTCACCCCACCGACCTACCTCATGGCATCATGTTCACGTGAGACGAGTCCAAAATTTATATGAATTTTGTTTATTCCATTTTAGATATGCATGTGATGTGTTTGTTGCCAACTTATGGTTATAACCTCTATGAACTGTGTTTTTATGCTTTGGCTCACAAGCCAAATGAGCTAGCTCCAGCTCGCTAATGAGTCGAGCCGACCTAGTTTTCTGGCTCGTTTGTCTAACGAGCCATAACAAATCGAGCTATAATGAGCCGAGTCATAACGAGACGAGCTAGCTCGATATCCAACCCTATTAAGCAGGGTTGGTTGTGTGCGGCCGAAACATAGCACTGCACAAATGAAGTGGCCATCCGCCACCGGTGAAACACGACCAGTAAACCATCGGACCACACCTGTCAGGCCCACAGGACTTGAAATGTCAACAGGAAATTTCCCATCGGGGGTTACTGCCCCATCCCCATCCTCGCTCGGGGATTTAATCCCCGCGGGGATCCCCATCCCCACATCAACTGCACATTGATGGGAGTGGGTGCGAACGACGCCGGGGACGGCGCCGGGCGGTGCAGTGTGGCGGGCTCAAAGGGGGTGCGTTTGTCCTCGTCGAAGTGATGGCCGATGCGAGACGGGTTGGTGAGGAAGGAAGGCATCACGGCTGCCGTCGCAACGGTGGTAGGAGAAGCGACCGGTACGCGTGGCCGTGTGACCGTGGCTGCGATGGGGGACGCGGAGGTGACGGTGCGGTCTGTGGCAGAACCACCCAAAATAACACGCTTACGGAGGTGCTCGTCTTCCACCAGACACTAAGCACCCCGAAAGCAAGCTACAATGGTCGGTATCTGTCGAGCACACCCCACGGGAGAACCCGAAAGATCCACATTTTTCCCAAGGATCCAATAATGAGAACGAGTTACAATACTTGTCCATTTCATACATCAGAGTTCTTAAAAGTTCATTATTACAATACCAAATATCAGAGTGCGGAATGATAAACAGCGGAATTTAAAATAAACATCTAGCGATAAGAACGAGGATCCGTCTGAGCCCACCAGAAGAATCCTCCACACAAAGGTACTTCTCATGCATCACCTACAACCAAGGTAAATAAACCCTGAGTACACAATGTACTCGCAAGACTTATCCGACTAGTGGGAATAATTTCCCGACTCTAAGGAATATGATAAGCTTTATGGTTTACTGGTTTCTTTTAGCAGAAAGCAATACTAATAGTGAGTTCTCATTTATGTATCATTATCAGCCATATTAAGTTATCATCTAGCCAGTCTATATAAGCACCCGTTCTACTTTCAAGCAAGAGTTGAGCAATCAGTTCTATTTCTTCTCCTTTCAACTTTCAGTTCTTACTACGGTGCTAAACCGCAGACAAGCCGTACCAGATTTCTCAGCGATTCGTGAATCAATGTGCCCAGCTGGGTGCCCCAAAGACACACGCCCCACTTGTACCCCAGGCACAAGCAGGACTAACCCATCACTCTCCTGTCCCGGGTGTCCAGGTCCCCGTCCAAACTTGGACTTAAAGCCCCCACTCCTGAGTCCCGGACTCAGTGCGGTGCAAGGACCTCCACCATCTCTGCCTCCAATCAGTCAGTCCGGAAAGAGCCGGATCCACGACAAGAGAGCAACAAGTCTTCCATGCGTCCATACCTAAGTATGTGCTCAGGACAATAAGTCTGTGACTTGCCTAGAGCCATATGCAACGACCGGTCCTTAATTGACACAGACAGAGAAAAAGTATAACCGAGCTATGCCCTGTTGGCCGCAGGACAGAACCCTTTACACCCACCAGAACCCAACCATATCCCTACCCAGTCACCATTTTTCTTTCCACCATTTTATCATGAGTGATCATATTTATCACCTAATTGCGAGTAACGGTAGTTTACCCACGCTACCGATATCCTGAGCATAGCAGCTACTCGACCTGTACTAGTAGGACTCATAGGTAGATATATTTATGCATGTAGTTTTCATAAAATACCTATAACGTAAATGCACAACATATACATATTCAGTGATCAGTAAAAATAGGGGTTATGCACCGGGGCTTGCCTTGGGCAGGCGCGGTGTCAGCAAAGTCAGTGACGGGCGGCTCCGGAACGTCCTCCTACACGAGGATCTCCTCCTCGTACTCTTCGACGACTTCGTCGTACTCCTGCTCGCCGAAGGTCACGACCTCAAGTGGCTCGTTCTCTATATGTATGCAGTGATGATGATGCAATGCTTAGTAATACAGCAACAACAACTCTTAAAATAAAAATACATCTACCAAGCTACTAAGCTAACTCTAATAACTAATACGCAAAGTTACCTATTATTCTCACTAAACAGGTATGAAACATTTCATGTATTATCTTAGCAACTAAAGGCATCCTTATTGTTAATATCAATTTACTATATATATAATAAAACAAGGTGCACTAGCTACCATGCATCACAAAAATTCATTCTCTAAATCACCATAATAATAATACGCATTTTGAAATAATAAAGTAACCCTAAAGGTATCACTAAACTGCATGAACTAAATACACTAACAGGTAGATCAAGAATTTTGGAATCTAACAAAATCTATTTCACAATAAATAAATTCAAATGAGCTCTAAAGTTGAAGAAAATGATATTATTGGAGAAGGCTAATCACGCAATTGAACTTGTTGACTTGCACATGGCTGTGGGTCTAGAAATAATGGATGAGACCATGGGTCAAGAAAATAATGGAGAAGGAAAATGAAGGAATTCTTGCAGGCTAGCTACCTCGGAATTGAACGAAGTGCCACCTACGGTGATCGATGTGCGAAGGCAATGCGAGAGGAGAGACACCAGAGAGCTTAGCAATTGCTTGCCCTGCGCGGAGCGGAGCAGAACCATATATAGCACTGGTGAGTGGTCACAACGAGCTAGGTAGTCTGGAAGCACGGAACGAGTTGGTAGGGTTGCTCTCTGGCTCTGTGCCGTGTGCGATGGCGTGGCCTCCAGCTGCTGCTGGCTGGAGCGTGCTGCTTGGGTCGTCTGTCACATACCGCGTTGAAGCGGCCAGCCGCGTGAGAGGGGTCATCTATTATATTGCCTGTCACCTGACAAGAGCCTATATCTAATTACTGGTCTGCTTATTCCTGTTTGTGAGAACTGTAATTAAATTGCAGGGTCTGCTTAGAATTACGTACTACCATTCAACTAAAATACATTTATCAAACTATAAAGATTATTTTGTTGCATACTGTATTGCTTAGCCTGGCCGTGCAAACTAGTTGAACCTGGTACTAATCTACTAGGAGTAGCTTAAGAAGTATTACGTGAGGAGAAGATGACACTAAAGTCTGTTGTGTCACTTCGTTTTTGTCCTACCGTGGACCGTGGTCGCTAGCAGACTTCGTTTAGCTTGGCAGCATCTTTAGACATCGGCCTTTCTTGGCAATCATTTCCAAGACCAACGCCAATTAAGTAGCTACAGTACGACGACGCCGACCCTAAATTACCGGACTTGCAGCGAGCGTGCCGGCCGGGGTGTAGTAATTAATTACCGTCGCATGCAGTCCCTGCGTGAGTCACGCTAGAAGTTGCTGCCCAAGCCGCCATGCACGATACGACGAAAGTATTGGCACTGCGGCAAAGTGTCAAGGCTTGCCAGCAAAGTGTACTGCAAGTGTGCTTCGCGGGCTGGCTCTGCGAGGGTGCTGTGTACGTGCTCAGGGGATTAGGAAGAAGATGAATAGCGAGAAATGGAGTTGGATCCGGATAACAATAGTGAGTCGAGCTGTGCTGGAGAGTATTTGGACAAGGAGTAAATTAGAGCTCAAATTGAGAATTAGTGCAAAAAAATTTAATTTCTTATTTTACCACATGCAATAATACATAAACATGATGCTCATGACATGGTTTAGTATTTTGATTAAGGCGTAACACCGAGGGTGTTACACGGTCCACGGGGTGCTGCGGCAAATGAGACGAACCTGGTCAGTTCATATCGGAAGGAGGAGGGAGCGGAGGAGCAACGGCGGGCTAGGGTTTGGCGGAAACTTACACGCCGGGGGTGGAGGGGAGCGGGAGCTCGAAGGGGATGGAGCCACCGTGGAAGTCCTTGAGCGTCATCGTCGTGACCGCCTTCTTCTTCGACATGGCCGCGGCCGGCGTTGTGGCCGAGGAGCTGGCCGCCGCCCGCGTCCTCTGCTTCTGAAGGACTCGAGGAAGGGCCTGGGGGACAGGGGAGGGGGTTGAGAATCTGAGAACGAATGGGAAGGATAATATTTGCCTTATATATGTACACATGAACTGAGCCTTCTCAGATGCGCCTTAAATATTTCGGGTCCCCGCGGGGAACGGGGATGGAGGCATGTATACCATCCCCGCCTCCGTCATACTCGATAGGAATGATTTTTTTTCTCATTTAATTTTCCACCCGACCCCTAATTATTGAATTCCCCGTGGGGAATCGAGGAACAGGCCCGTCGACATCTTTACACAGAACAAGCGAAAAGGAGGACAAATGCTAGTACTCCAGTAGCGGGCGACGCGGCCGCGAGGCAGGCAGGTAGACCACGCCGCACGCCAGCCAGCGGCCAGCGCTCGCCCCGCCTCGCTCCGGCATTTCCAATTCTCCCTCCCTGCCGCCGCTCCCCCGTCCTTCCCGGGACTCGCTACCCCGCCTCTCGTCTCGCGCACTAAGGGGCCGGGCCAGGTGCCTGTTGCCGGCTCGACCTCTCCCTCATCCTCGCGGGGGCTGCTGCTGCTGCCGCGAGCATGGCCACCGGCGCCGTCACGCCGCCTCCGCTGGCCAGCGCGCGGCGCGTCCCCCGTGGACGGGGCTTCCTCCACCGGCGTATCGCCGCCTCGCCTATGTGAGCACTTCCTTCGGTTGCTGTTGTGTTTCAGTTAATTCGGTAGTACACATCCGCTTTGCTGTTGTTGGAGAAACTCTCGTGGTGGTTTTAGATGCTAGAAATAACTGCAATGGAGGAAAGGGAGAAACTCTCGTGGTCGTCTCTCTGGAGAAGGAAGAGACGAATCAGGGGGATTTCAGGGCGTCGTTTGAGCATTGGGTTAGTTAGGTTGCCCATCCTTCACGCTAGACTCTGTGACTGGAAAGACTAGCCAATCAGTTCAATGCAGGATCACACTGTCTTCATTTCCTTCATTTGCGCAAAATTTGGCCGGTACTGGTTCATTGCGCCAATTCTCATGGCACGTGTTCCTTCAATCCAAAGGGTAAACCATAAATATGATGCGGCACTCTGTTTTTTTTAATGAAAAATAAAAGAGGAAAGAAAGGGGATAAGGATGTCCACAAGGTTGTAAAAATAGAAAAGAAGGAAAAATATGTGGTGGAGCTATTATAGGGTCTTGTAGTCTTGCTGGCTTTTTGGTTGCTTCTTATGGTTTGGTATGGTACAGTTCGAATGTTATACTCAACATTAGGACCACAATTGAACTTATTATTAGGTTCCACTGAAGCAAAGTCTTCAGTGATTATGTTCTTGCTTTTCAGTCATAGAGCTAGCGTTGAGCATAACTTCATGCTTAGATCTTATGCCTATTGTTCCTTAATGCATAGTCATTTTTCTACCCCAGGAAAGATGAATCCATGATTTCCACAGATGGTGGAAATGAGGAGACAGACACTGACAGCCTCAATGTTGCCAGAGGATTGTCTCACCCTGGGCTTTCCTCAAGTTTATCCAATAAGGCATCAGTGGTCCCAACCCCTTTGCTTCCTTCTGGACCATCTGATCTCCGGTTCAATCGTCTTCGACCCTCAATTGATGAAAGTGATTGCAAATACAAAAGATTATTTGGCTGCTATGTTGCTCGTGAGGCTGTAATCGATGAGGAATACTGGGTATTACTCTTGTTAAGTTGTTAGAACATATTGTTCATTTGTTCTGTTTAGCAGACATGGCTTCCGCATGTATTTGTAATGGATTGATTGCTAACTATTGATTACTAACATATGCTAGCTATTTATAGCTTACATAACGCCACCTTTTATTCAGTGACCTACAATTATGATTTACTCTACCTACGACTATGCCTTACAAGTTACATCTCTCCTTACTAATGATTGATAGATCGCTGCATGGTTTAGAGCAGAAGATCACTACGAAAATGAGTCAGGCAATCGGTAAGACTTTTATCTTTAAGGGAAGGGAAAGTTCTGTAGTCTTCCTTATTGTCTGTACTGCTATACATTTACTGTTAGCATGGTCCTTGCAGCTACTTTATCATTTTTTTTTTTCCTGCAGCTATGTTGAAAGCTTTAAAAGAAAGTTTGCATCAAAGGTACTTGCGTAAACAACTTAGTAGTGTTTTCTATGTGCTTAAAAGTAATTGAGATAGGATGTACATCTTTGTAACAAGTAAATGTTAAGAAATTACAATGACCTCTGTTCAAATAGCTTTGTTGATGCAACATTATAAATTATTCGCATTAATTTGTCACATCCCGATCATTCAATAGTTTCTGTTCTGGTTCACAAGTATCAGTCTGTCATCTCATTGCAGGAATTCCATGCATTAAAGAAGAGATGCAGCAAACAGCACGGAGAAAAGTATATCTGTTTTGTCGCGGTATGAGATAAAAATCTCTGTTTGATTTGTTCATCAAATTTGTCACTAGATCTTGGTTGCAGCATGTTTTGTTCATAAAGCATGTCGCAGGGAATCATGAACAAACCAAATGGTCTCTCTTACAATTGACTATGATTAATGAAAGCCTCACTCTTGGCAACTATCTCAGTTTACATTTTTAAAGCTGTCTTTACTGATATTTTCTTCATTTTTCCACAGCTGAAAATATTGGTGCCTTATGCTTAATATTGCAGGTAAAGAATGATGACCTCAGGCGAACTGTCCTGAATAGTGTTGTTGGTACCTTAGATGTATGTGTAAGGCATCCTCTACATGGGGAGAAATTTCCTGAGGTAGGGTATAATTGTACCTTCTCTATGTTTTTTTTTTTCTGCTGCTGTATTTAGAAGTTATATCTAGAAGTTATTCACAGGAGCCTGGAAAGTCGTCTCTTCACTGTCGAATTTATCAGCCTGATCAGCCAAAATTTGGGTATGTAACAAATGTATGCGTTGCTAAATATGCGAGGCGTCAAGGGATTGCCAGCAACATGCTGTTATTGGCCGTAGATGCTGCAAGACTCAACGGTACAGAAAACATTGAGCTATTCTAGAATAGCCTGTCCCAAATGAAAATGCACGATCCACTGATATCTTCAACCCATTACAGGTGCTGAAAATATTTACATTCATGTGCATAAAGATAACTTACCAGCATGGAGGCTCTATGATCAGATAGGGTTCAAGGTACTTGCCTTGTCTCAGTTTAATCCTGAAAATTTTCGTGAAGTTATAGAACTCTAAATTGAAAATAACACCCATGCAATTTGTTTGTAGATGGTTGACCTGGATGGTTCTCGTCATTCATCAGATCTGTGCTTACTCTCCTTCAGTTCATAGGGCTTGCTGACTAGATAGGAATAGAAGGGAGATGGACCCTAGTTCTATCTCCCTGTGCAGGGAAATGCCATCGGTCCTCGTGATTTGAAAAAGGCGGGATGGTATGTGCCAAGGAATACCTTCACCACCTTGTACATGATCAAAGTTTTTTCAAATGTTTGTGACTTTCGAGATTGTCACTAGATCGGTGACAGTTCTGATGCCCCAGAATGTTGAGGTATCTGCGGACCGAGCCTAGCTCGAGTGGCAAGTGCCCAAGTGCTGGTGCTTGCCGGCCGGAGTTCGATCCCCCCGGGGAGCAGAATTTCCGGTCTCGCACCCACGGGGTTTTCTCCGTTAAATAAATTTGCAGGTACTGTGTATCTGCAGCCTCATGCGTGGATGTGCCACAATGGTCAGTGTGACGCCTGGTGGACTTCGGATATCTCTCAGCCACGTGCAACCTCTTCGTGTAGGTGTAGGTCTAGCGTGCACACTAGTGTGTGTGTGAGTTTGTGTGCGTGTGGTGGTGTGAGTTGGTGTGTACGTTCAGATACTACAACTTGTACTCGAAGAGTTGAGGCATCAAAAAAAAGAATGTTGAGGTATCACAATACTTCAAAAGCTTCTGCCATGTATAGTTTGTGCAGCCTGCAAAGGGCAAATGTTTCTTAGTTGTTCCTGTGATTCTGCAATGAAAAAATGAAAATACATGATCTCGGTACCTGATACATTGACTGTTCTCTTGTTGCTGGTCATATAGATTTGTCAAGTCATTGAGCAACAGCTGAACATCAGCGCCTTCCATGTCTGGTAAACAGATCTAATGCTTCTATGGTAGCCACATGTACAAATCGAATCTGTTGCATTGCACTTCCTAGTGGGACGTGAGGTTTGTTACTTCGCTGGAGGCTGGAGCCGTGCCGAGCTCTTATCCTGGTAGAATTACAAAAAGATCACTTGTGAATGATGAATCCATCGTTCCACGGATTCATAAGTGGCGTGCAATTGGCATAGAACGATCAGATGGCCAGGACTAATGAGCCTTATTCAACGGCCTTTGCTTATAAAATTTGCTGAAAATTCGCAAATTCGAATCGAATTCGTACTCCTTAAGCAAAACCACTGACCTCGAACTCTCGAAGGCTCCACGCGTGTGGGACCAACCTACCTGTGTGGTTTATACGGAGGAGCACCAGAGTTATCTCCGGCTCGAACCCGAGTCCGGACCATCCCCATCCGCACGACACCGCATACTTGAACAGGACGAGTAGGGGTCATCGCCGACTCGCCGTGCTGCGGCGAGACCCAAGCCAACACAGCTCAGCCATGTCGGCGCGTGACCGCGAGACGGCCGAGGCACTGATGCGCCTCGCCGCCTCGCTGGACGGGGCGGTGCTCGGCCTCGGCACGGCGGCCGTCGCCGTCGCGTCGTGGGTCAAGTACCTCGCCGTCTCGGGGCAGCTGCGCCTCGTCGCCTCCGCGGCGACGGCCTCCATCGCCGACACCCGCTCCCTCCTCCCGGACGACGGCGACGAGTCGCGGATCGCCGCGGTGCGGGGCCACGTGCGGACCCAGGGCTCGTTCCTCCGGGCCCCGTTCTCAGGCGAGGCGGGCGTCGTTGTGAAGCACACCCAGATGGTGAGTCCCGCCGTCGTACGCTGGAGACTTGCTCGTTGCGTCCATCGTTCAGATTAGGGTTTACGCTAGTCCTATGCTGCGGTTCTGTTTTAGTTTTCGTCTTAAAAATAAATCTTCAAGGATTGGGTGCTTAGTGATGGCTCTCGTGGCAACGAGATAATAGTCGGTACGGAATTCAGATGAAGCACTAGCCGTTTTGGCCATTGGAGCCGTCATGACACCCTGTCTAGTGTAAATTCTGCTACACTAATTAGATTGAGGTCTCCAATTGGTGTACAAATTTAAACATAGAGTGATAGAGAGTCTCCCTTCTTCAGGGTTTCCCATTTTCTTTAGTGGCTTCCAGTAGTTTGGAGTTCCATGATTCCCTCCTGCAGGATTAGGAACTTGGGCAAATCTTTGCTAATTTGATGGTTTCCAGATTGGCTTGTGTGTTCGAATTTCTGTGATAGGAGAATTGTTAAGCACATTTTGAGAATACCAAGTCTTAATATGTTTTCAAGTACCTGATTTTGAAGTCTGTTATAAGCGAATGCTTATCTTTTTCCCTTTGTTGTTTTAAAACACTGGATCTGCCTGTTATTCTTCCTCTGTATCAATGTCTAACTAACTGGTAGTATGTGGTTTTGTACTTTGTAGTGTTTGTTCACAGAATGGAGAGGCATCTTTGGATGGACCTTTGATCTGCATGCTCTTCTTTTCAGATCATGGAAAGAGCAAATTGTGACATCTTTTAGATCGGTATTCCATCTACACTCATGCAATATTGTTATTAGGATAACCTTTACCTTGATTTTGACGGTGCTTCTCTTTCGCAAGGTTCCGTTTGTTCTGGTTAGTACTGAGTTAGGAAATCCTGCGGGAGTGGTGCATATAAATGTGGATAAGGCGGATCAACCGTTGCCTCTTACTACAGTGTTTCATAAACTTATCCCACTTGAGACGACTCCTTACACATTGTTCCAAACTATTATTGGCAATGGCTATCCGGTAAGTTCATTTGATTGCTGCATTAAGAACAGATATTTATCTATGCAATACTCAGCCCTGGACTAGTATCTCTCTTAAACTGTTATGCTATTTGTTCCATAGATTGCATTGTTGGATGAAGAAAAAATACTACCGATCGGTAAGAAAATTACAGCAATAGGACTATGTCATGTGAAGGATGCAGAAAGTGTTGAGATCACATCGTGCCCAGAGATCCCCTTTTTCTTGTAAGATGTTATTTGGTAATATATTTTTATATTCTTTCTTTCTTGCTGATGCCAATCACCATTTCTGCCTCTATGAAATTCCTTGTGAATAAGGGAAGGAGGACATGCATTCTCTAGGTGCATTTCCAAGTTTTTAATGCTTTGCCTTCATTCAGATCTGAGCTAACCAAGGATGAGATGCAAGCTCAGCTGGCTTCGCGTGCTAGGATACTCTTTTGGGGTAGTATTGTTTTGGGAACCTTGTCGGTTTGCTTAGTGGGCCATGCCATTTACAGGTATCTGTTATGAACTTGTTGTGTGAACCAATGTACCGAGATACTTTGCACATTCTCTTCTTGATGTTTCAAATTACGTCATTTTCTCTATTGCTTGAGTTATGCTGATTGATGCTTGATTATCTAGACTAGAGATATCCTGTTGAGCAATTTTAGTTTTTGCAGTCCTATGTGCTGACAATTTGAAGTTTATAATGTTGCAGGGGCTGGAAGAGAATCAAACTGCGGAGAGAGGCTAGGCAGGTACAACAGATGTTTGAGGAGGCTCAAGACGCTATTCGGGAAGATAACTCTAGTGATGACGATGAAGTAGGAGACGGGCAACTATGTGTTGTGTGCTTAAGGAAGAGAAGGAAAGCAGCTTTTGTTCCATGTGGGCATCTTGTCTGCTGTTGCAAATGCGCACTAAGAATGGAGCGTGAGGCTGAACCATTGTGCCCTATGTGTCGTCAGGACATCAGACTCATGATAAGAATTTATGACTCTTGAGGTAAATAGAAAACATCCTTTAGTATTTTATAAAGATGATGAGTCATTTTTTTTCTCTCAGTGCTCTTTTTTCTTACGATGTACTATTTGGACTAATACACTGAATAACATCGGTAGCCTTCTTGTTTGGTTGCTTCATTAATGACAAAGTTGGTTTTGGATACCTCATCCATCCGGTACCTAAATGTGTCATGCAGACTGAACTTTATTCCCTTCTGTCGGTAGAAATTGGTAACACATCTTCTGTATAGGAACAGTTTTTATTAAAAGAATAAGAATGAGCTTGTAACTATATTCGACAGTGTGGTCAGTGCGGTGCTTGTTCAAATTTATGATTATGCATCCTTATTGCTGCTCTATGCAGTACTCCTACTATGGAGAACCCCCTGAGTTTAATTTGTTCACAGATGAGACACCTATTTCTGTCCATTTCGTCTGAATTTTACCATAATCTAGGTAGCATATGAAATGAAGTTCAGAACTAATTCGTTTGATTTTATTTGCAGGTATGTTGCTGATAAGATCAACACGCTTCCTAGCTGACCCATGCAAACCTGAGGAGCACAACTGTTCATCCTGCTGCGCATTTTCCTAGTCTAGGCTACTAGCTGACTGGGCGACCTTGGATTTGTGAATATATGTTGACCCTCCAAATTATGCTCCTGATTGCCTGGGACAAAATAGCTTAGCTGAAGTCGTGAACTTAACGCAGAGTTACTTTTTGTTTGCTTTGCGCATATCTTTATCCATTATGTAAAGCATAGGGTTTGCTGCAAATAATTTTAAGATTTGGGCATTTTCTACTGTTTGATCGTCACCTCTAGTGCAGTGGAAGTGTGTGGGTTGCAAAAGATAATGCTGCTCGTCGTGATGAACACAATGATGTTCCAGCTCTACGGTAACCTGGCACCAGATGACAACGGTGTCCGTGCGCCGGAGCCTTGACGCTTGCCAGTTGCCAGCGGATAACATTGCCGAAGCTCTTTGGCTAAGCGTCAAGTCCTATTCTGATGCTGTATTAAGAAACTGTAGTATTAATAAAATTGTAATTTTAGAATAGAGTTAAGAGTGGAGTTTTTAAAACTCTAAAATTACTGACTGGTGACTGCAGTTCTAGCAACACTATGGTTTTCAAAAGTTTATTTACTGCATCCAATGATCCAAACGCTTCATGGCGTATTTTACTAAACCTAGGATCTCGATCTTAGCAACCTTGCGTAGGATTACGTATAATTGATTTAATGTATAATGCTCCATGATTTTGTTACAGCCGCTCAAGCCTGTTCGTTTGGCTGTGGCTTGTCGTAAATGATCATAAATTTTCAGCCGGAACAGTATTTTTCTCTCACACAAACCAGCCAACAGTACTTCTTCATGAACCAGCAACAATACGATCCAGCCAACCAAACATACTGGAGGATGCTGGCGACGAAGGCAGTGGCACCTAGTAAAGACTACTAGAAGGAAGAAACCTAGTAAAAACTACCAAGAGGAAGGAGGAAGAATAAAATGAATTCCGAGTTGTTCGGCTGATAGTTTTTGCGGCTGATAAGCCGGCTAAAGTTAATTTGTTGTGAGAGAAAAATACTATATCATGACTGATAAATCAGCTGATAAGTTAAAGCGAACAGAGCGCAACGGACGAATTACTAAGCAACAAGTCATCAGGCATGCATGTATGAGGCGGGCTCCAGCGTCCAGAGTCCGGAGCTCAGCTGGTGTTCCTCAGCTAGCTGCTTAACTCGTACGTCGAGTAACGTGCTACTAACGGCAGTCTGGATGGGATGTCACGGGGGTTTCTTACGCATTAAATGGAGTGATATATCAGCAAAAACTATTATTTTGCATGTATCGAGAAACAGAGATAATTAGAGGTTCAAACTAGCCAGCGCTGTTTCCCACGCGTTGGAAAACGTACTAAGCACGTGTTTAGTTCCCGCCCTAAATTTTAAAAAAGTATTACAGTACCCATCACATCGAATCTTGCAATACACGCATAGAACATTAAATGTAGACAAAAAAAACTAATTGCGTAGTTTAGTTGGAAATTGCGAGACGAACGTTTTGAGTCTAATTAGTCCATAATTGAACACTAATTGCCAAATAAAAACGAAAGTGCTACAATAACCCAAATTCCAAAATCCATCCAACTAAACACGCGCTAAACTTGCACTGAGCCGGTTTCATTTGTTTCATCGGATCCACTGTGCGGCAACGCTGGCGCGCTCTCTTTCCCCTTGCGTCAAATCTCTATCACTCTATGGCCCACCTGCTCCCTTCATATTTCTCCATTCCGTCAAATCTCCATGACCCACCTGCTGCTCTTCACGGGATTTCTCCATTTCTCAGATTTTTTTTTCTTTTTGCATTTGTTTATTTTGTCTCTACAGACTGTATGCATTTCGACGAATACGAGGAAAAATTGCACCATATCTCTCTTATCTCACGTCTTATCTCACATTTCACAACTAAACAGACTACAAATAAACACCGTTTTGGTGCAACGAGCAAGCCTCAGGTCGTGGGTCTGCTGCGATCCCACACTACGCGGCTCCCTGAGCTTCCCTCCAAATGTCAATCCGGTAGACCCCCACGCGACGAGACTTTATCAAAGAGAAAATTACACATTTAGGACTTCAAACAACGTGCTTCGTAAATATATGACTCCAAACATCGTCTTCATAAAAATAACCTTTAAAACGTTGGCTTCTTGATTTTTATGACATTATGTGTATGAAGTCTCTTTTCTCATCTAAATACATGTATTTATTCCCTAAAGTGACCCTTTTGCCTTCGGTCATTTAGATGACATTGGCTAGTTTTCCTGTGCTGACCGCCTGCCGCCGCCGGGTGGCTGACTTGCCGCTGCCTTGGCTCTGTGATCCGGAGCGGTATCAAATATTCAAAAACCACAAGTAGAGCACTACACACGCTACAGATTTCCTCTCTGCTAGAACTCTAGGAGCTAGCCCTCGCGCCTTGCAAGCAAATAAGCAAAGCACAGGACCATAATTTAGCACCATGAATGCTCCTCAAAAGTGCGATTCGCTCCACTATCTGTAAGCTATCCCAATCAACTCTTGCTGTATTTTCCACGGGCTCTACTTCGGACCTAACATAAATAATTAACAGCACAAATAAGAAAATAATTAAAGAGCGTACTGAACAAAAATAATAACTCAAATAATTAATGGCACAAAATAATTAACATAAATAATTAACAGCATAAATAATGAACAACTATTACTATCAGTACGATTGTGATTATTGTGAACACAAACAAGAACATAAATAATTAAGAGCATCACCTGAACGACAACTCAACTACAGGAAGATTATATTCTACTGCCGGAGGAGGAGTGGGCAGCAATGACCTCACCAAGGCAATCGCAGCGGACATGGCCACAAGCAGGAGCGACCTGGTCGTCCATGTCGGTCGCGGCCAGCCCTCCTGTCGGCGCGGCCCGCCTCCGGCCGGCGTGGACAGGCCTCCATCCGGCGCGGCCATGCCCTCGACGACCGGCGCAGACAGTCCTCCATGCCCTGGGCGATCGGCGCCGCCATGCCCTCGGCGACCGGTGCGGCCAGGACATCAGGTCCAGCGGCTTCCATGGGGGTTAGGGCGTCGGGAGGAAACGACGAAGGATATGAGACGGCGACCAGCGCGGCCAGGACTTGGGCGGCTGAGGTGGCTGCCGTCGGCGGCGACGGCCACGTCCAGGACTTGGGCGGCCACGGCCAGGACTTGGGCGGCCTCGTCAGGCTGCTAGGGCGTTGCGATCTCAAACGACGAAGGAGGTGCGATGAAACGTCGGGCAGGAGGTGCGATGAAACGTCGGGCAGAAACGTAGATGAAACACTCGATCGGCCAGAAGGGTAAAAGGGTCAGTTTAGGAGAGAAATACATGTATTATGAATAAAAAAGGATGAAATACATCTAATGTCATGAAAATCAAGAAGCCAACGTTAAGGGTTATTTTTACGAAGACAATGTTTGGAGTCCTATATTTACGAAAGCGCGTTGTTTAGAGTCCTAAATATGCAATTTTCTCAGCCACAATATGATCAACTGGAGTTGCTATTTGTTCTACTATGTAACCATTAGAGTAGTTTTGTTTACTGAACATTCCATATCCGTGTGAAATGAAGCTTAGCTTGTTGGACATTGCTAGACCATGAACAATAGTCATACGCCCCAATGATCTCTTTGTTTACAGCAGCAACATTACAGATTTACAATGTTTGAAGGCCGTGGTAAATGCTAACATTATTGCCCTTCGGGGTGACTATATACTTGCCACTCTATAGTTGGCTAGTAGATAAACTGTACACGAACATGCTACAGCTGACACGAATAGCTTGCTACTTTTACTTCTAACTCGGTTCAATTAGCCGGAGCTGGAAAACCAGTAAAGCACCCTCTATCATCCAGTACCATCTTGAAGCACTGTCCTTCGGCCAGGTCAAACTAAGCCCAACAATTCAGTTTAATCTTGAGCTCAGATCACCCTGCCGTTTTGCTGTGTTCTGAAACGACCCATGCAGCTGCAGAAGCAAAGAATTGCTGACGACAAAGATGGAGCTAAGGGCCATCAATCCCCCTGCGTGATAAATCGCCAAATATAGCGTCAGTACTAAAGCTCGATAACCCAATATGAGGAAAACATGGCATAACAGACAAAGTGCATAGTTGTCCTCAGTAAACATTACCTGAGAGAGACGGTGTCATGGCGAAATCATATTGTGGCAGTAACACTCCAGCGGCAATTGGAATGGCTACTATGTTATATGCCACTGCCCAGGCCAAATTTTGGTGAACTTTTGCCATCGTTGCCTTCGACAGGGATAGCGCATCTACCACCTGAGCAAAGAGATTGTTTGATCTCTGTTAATGGCACTTGAGTTATTCAGATGAGAGAACCATTACAACAAAGAACCTTACCTGAGAAAGTCTGTTGCCTAATAGAACAACTGAAGCTGCATCAGAGGCAGCGTTCTCTTTTGAGTGAGTTCGCATGGCTATTCCAACATCTGCAGCTGCCAAAGACGGCGCATCATTTATTCCATCACCAACCTGGACAACAGCAAGTACAAATCAATGTTGTTAGGAGTCAATGCAGGTAAAAAAAAGGGCAAGTTCAATAAAAAAAAGACAAGTACTTGACACAAAGTTGTCGGTGAGCAATTTTGAACTGTGTATTATCTCAAATTGAAACTTTTGTAGATATTTATACTTTTGGATGATACTCTTGGTCTATGAATCGCAAGTGTGGATATTTAACCTGTCCATGATAGAACACCAATAAAGCATTGAATTTCATTACCATTGCAACTCTGTGTCCCTTCCCTTGCAAAGTTGATATAATGCTTGCTTTGTCTTGTGGAGTTAGGGAAGACTTTATGTTTTCATCCCTGATTCCAATAGTCCTCCCGATGCTTGTCACTGCTTCTTCCCTATCCCCTGACAGTAGAAACGTTGTAATGCTTTCCTGCTGCAACCTGATGATTAACAAGACAAGTTTAAACATGCTGCACTGCTTTAACTATACAGATAAGGCAGTAATAGCTGCAAAGCTTGCATGCTACTTCAAAAATAACATTAAAAATATCTAAGGATCTTGAAGCAGCATTTCACGACGCCTCTGAGGATAACCCTATTGGATAAAGAGAAATGTATCTGTACCGAGAAAACACAGTTGAAATGCAAATAATCACTCCAGAAAATACCTCTCCACAGTTAAGTTTGCATCTTCTCGTAAAATATCTGATATAGCAATAGCACCTATAATTCCTTCTCCTTCACGACCAACGTAAGCAATTGACTTCGACTGATTTGATGATGATGCTTCACTTGACAACATAGACTCCAGCCGGTTTCTAAGGTTTCTCAGTTCAGTTGGTGATGCTTTAGTTTCAAAACGATCATGCACCCAATCCAAAGTGCCTACTGCAACTAAACTCCCATCTACTTCTGCCAAACAGCCAAATCCAGGCTCTGTAAGCTGACCACTTGTGATCGGAATATCTAGCTTGAGTAGTTCAGCCTTGTTCATTATAGCATTTGCAATTGGGTGCAATGCTGTTTTCTCCACTGCAGCAGCAAGACGAAGAATCTCTGTCTCCTCATATGCCAGAGAAGCAATAGAAGTAACTACTGGTTTTCCTTCTGTAAGTGTCCCTGTCTAGAATTGGAATAAATTGTTTGTAATGAGAAAAAACACAACATTGAGAATAGCAGTTTACCGTGAAAAATAAAAAAAGTCAAATGAAAAACCACGTACTTTATCAAGCACAAGAGCATCTATTCCAGCCAAACGCTCTAAAACATCACCTCCTCTAATAAGTAACCCTCTTTTAGCACCTAGTAAAAGAAAAACGAAGTGACAGGAAGTTATGGTAAACAAAAATATGCAATCAGGAAAGTTTCTGTTCAAAAGTATAGTGAGCAATTGACAATTAGAATAGGGATCCAAATTTTCTCATCAAAAGAGTCTACAAGTTTAGCTAGTGCCCATCATATTATCAAAGATCGGAACAAATGGATGGAAACAGATGGTATAGAAAGTTACCTAGGGAAGTTCCTATTAAGATAGCTGTAGGTGTAGCTAATCCAAGTGCACAAGGACAGGAAACAACCTGCAGGGAGTAAAGTTCACAAAATTAGTCCAAACAAACGCTTCAAACATGGTTTTACGAAAGAGATGAATGAGATTTCAGGTTTTGCATGTGAAATTATCACCATATTAAGGGTACATGTTAGTTGATCAACTGTGGAATCAGTCAATTTGATAAAATTCCAAGAGTTAGACTGAAATGCTGAGTTTTTTCTTCTATTAAAGAAAAACTATTACAGGGCCACTTACTAGTACATCCACAGCAAGCTTTATACTCAAAAGTAATGAATCCCCATCTGGGCCAGCAATATCATTGAAAAGAACCTCCGGAAATACGTGTGTGCCAATGTAATACCTTAGGGAGGGAGAGGGTTAGAAAAACAATATTTTTTAGTCACAACAGGATTTTCATAGAAGAAAATAAAAAAAACAAGAGCACACCAGAAGGAAAAGGTTGCTGCAGCCAACGTCATAACAGTATACACAAATGGTCCTGCAATGGAATCTGCAAGCCTTTGAACAGGAGCTTCACGTGCCTGGGCATCCTCAACCTGTTCAAGGATACATATATAGTTAAACACCCTTTTCTCCCTTCGTTTTACGCTCAACAGCAAAGAGTGTTTTTCACAACCATGCGGACTATCTTAGCTATTGTTGATGATGGTCCAGTACATGTTGCTCTGATCTTTAGCGGGCCATCCTTCAAAACAAGTCAAATAATAGGTTGTGTTACTTATCCAGCTAAGAAGAGTGAAAGGCATCTGAACTTATGAACGTAGTGGAACATCAAAGTTGAAGAAGTGACACAAAGGCATTGTAGTGAATTTTGTGAAGTGTATCTAGTTAAAGCATCCTTTGGACATCAATCAAGACATGACAAATGAGTGAAGAGCTTACTGATACACCAGTCACACTTTAGACAGAGAGCATATGGCAGCATTTTAGAGTAACGGGACATTCATTTTTTCAAGCACTTAAAAAAATAGAGTTGATTGGAAACATCTTACTGGAATCAGACTTAGGGTCATGCTTTCAGGCAAGAAGTTATACATACCCAGTTCACAGTTCCTGAAAATACAGGAAGCCCAGTCTCCTTGGCTACAGGCAAGGACTCTCCAGTAAGCATTGATTCGTCAACAAAACTTGATCCTTCAATAACATTCCCCTGCAAGAATGGGTTTCAGACGGATTAATGGGTTGATCGATAATACTGGCAAATAAGAAAAATGAAACTATAGAGTAGCTCCATACATCTACAGGTATAGTTTCTCCTGGCAGGACCAATATTGAGTCTCCAACACGGACATCATCAACAGGAACCTCGACAGTGATTGCATCAGAATCCAAACTAGTGTCCGCAGAAGGGTCATCACTTGAGGAAGTAACAATTAATCTCGACTGAGGTGATAACAGTGACTGCCACAGATCACCAGACATCATTAGTTTCAATGAATCAATTATCTTGCACGATGATATATGGTGCATTCCTTTTCTATCTGTCATTTTACGAAACAATAATTTTGCTATAGGGTTTGTGGAAAATGGAAGTAAAGATTATCCATGTTATCTTCTGTCTCTAGCACTGTAAAATGAAAAAGAAAAATGCTTCTTGCTGGGACAATAGTTATAAATCAATACTTACAATGAGCTCATTCATATCACTGGATGCCTTAAGCCTTGCACTTTCTTCAAGAGATCGCCCAAGAAGTACAAATCCAAGAAGCATAACCTGCATGCTACAAGAAAACTTTCTTCAACAAAATTTTGGCATGCAGAACAAAACTCACGACTCAACTGTTATTCAGTCAAATACCAAATTGGTTCGACTAATGTGGGAAAAGAAAATCAAGTTTCCATGTTCTGTGAATCGACACTGCTTTCGTCAAAACCATTGTAAGATCCAAGATCAGAGCAACACTATGACAAGAGCCAAAGATAAAAATTGCAGCTCAATCAATAGGACTATAAAAAAATTGACTCACCGGTTCATCAAAAAAGGTTGAATTCCACTCCAACTCAGGGTTCAGCAAGGACACCTTAAGAAATGCAAAGCTAAATTAGTATAAAACTATATGGTTGGACAGAAAAGTTGACTATAGACCCACTTACTGCACTGATAGCAAATGCAGCTGCAGAGCCAAATCCTACTAGAGAGTTCATGTTGGGGGAACCTTGCTTGAATGCTCTAAAACCATCAAACAGTATATCTGGAGGCACATTGAAATGATGTGACGAAGAGAAGCGAGTGCTGACAACGTGATGACATTTCATCCAACTTTAGTTTTGTTTCTTACTAATTCTTAGCAATTCGCGCTGGTCAGTTTCCTGAGTCCTAACTTCCTTAATTCTTAGAAATTGATTGAATTGATATAAAAACATATGAGTCGCTATCCGGTCGGCACAAGATTAAACAAAACAACATGTACACGAACGCACAATATGAGGAGACGTTGGGAACCGACTATACCTCTTCCAGGCCCAAGCAGAGCAGCTGTAGCAATGCCACATTTCACATAAGAATTATGCAACAAATCCAAAAACGTTCCTGCACCATGCACAGACCGATCGGAGGGCCATTAGCTCCAATATTAAACCTAACTTTGTCATGCCGAAAATCACATCACGCTCTGAATGTCTCGTGGTAGTTCCAACTCACCATGGCCGATATGGATACCGAGCGAGTGCAGGATGTGGGACGCGTGCGAGCCGCAGCAGAGCGCGACGAGCGTCCACGCGAACGCGACTCGGCCCCGGCTCCGCGCCAGGAGCTCCTCCTTCCTGGCCGCCATCTCCCTCCACTTGCGCGCACTCTCCCCGGCCCCCGCGGCCGCGCCCCCACGGCGCGCCGTGGAGGGGAACCCGCACTCCGTGAGCCTGGCCGCGAGCTCCTCCCCCGCGCCCGGCGGCGCCGGCGCCCGCAGGCGCACCGCGGCAGACTCGGCGAGGAGGTTGACCGCCGCCGTCTCCACCCGCGGGTCCGCTGCCAGGATGGCCCGCACCCGCGCCGCGCAGCCGCCGCACATCATGCCGCTCACGTCGAGCAGCGCGGTGGTGGCGGCGGCGGTCCCCTCCCCGGCCTCAGCCGCGTCGAGCGCGGCCGAGGCGGGCGACGGGTCGGCCGTGGCGCGGGGCTGGGCCGCGGGTGCGCCGCGCGTGGGGAGGCGGAGACGGAGACGGCGCTGGAGGGAGTGGTGGGAGGCTGGCGCCGAGCGCCGGCAGTGAACAGGGCGGAGGCGCTGGAGGGGGAGAAGACTACCGCCCGAAGCCGGAGGTCGGACGTGCTGTAGGAGGGAGATGGTGGCAGCGGTCGCCATGGAGACGATCCCGAGACCAGAGGCCTCCCCGGCGAGCGGCGGAGAGGGCGGTGAGTCCGCAGCTCAGGGCCTGGCGCCGTGTGGGAGAAGGGAGGCGGCGGACATGGGAGGTGGTGGTGGGAAATGGAGGAGGGGTGGAAAGGAGCCAGAGAGATCCTGGACTGGTGGTTGGTGCGCGCCGGGATTAAAACTCGAGGAGGGAGCAGGGAGGGGAGGCGAGGACGATGGCGACGTGTCTGCCGAGCTGAGGCGAGGACGAGGAGGGGGCTATTCCAATCCAATCCAAACCATGTGCTGGACGGGACGGGCCGGATTATGACCATCCCAGACATTGGATCAGGAAGAAACATTCTTAGATCTAGTTTAGTTTCCAAAAATTTTCATCCTGAACTATCACGTCGAATCTTACGGTACATGTATGGAGTATTAAATATAGACGAAAAAACTAATTATACAGTTTTGTTAGAAATCGCGAGACGGATGTTTTAAGACTAATTAGTTCATGATTAGCCATAAGTGCTACAGTAACTATCATGCGCTAGTGATAGATTAATTAGACTTAATAAATTCATCTCGCAATTTCCAGGCGAGCTATGTAATTAGTTTTTTTATTAGTATCCAAAAATCCCTTCCGACATCTCCGAAACATCCGATGTGACATCTAAAAATTTTCATTTCGCAAACTAAACACAGCCTTACGTAGACCTAGAAAACTCTGAACCTTTGCCTCATTTTTATATAGTGACACCATCGTCCTGTGAGATCGGACCGGTCCTTAGACCTGTGCTTTAGCGTGCAACAGATAAGAGGATTTTTTTAATCCTAACCTAAAATTTGCTCCTATGAGAAGTCAAAATCAGAACCTGAGAAGTACCGTCAGGATGCTCTAACTAGTTGGACTAAAGGTCCTTTAACGGGCCGGATTCTTCGTCTAGATGGGACAGGGCCCTAGGACCGGAGCCAGTGTGTCGCATTGAATGTTTGACACATGCATGAAGTATTAAATATAGATTAATTATGAAACTAATTACATAGTTTGCGACTAATTTTCGAGACGAATCTTTTTAAGCCTAATTAGTCTATGATTTGACAATGTAGTGCTACAGTAAACAAGTGCTAATGCCGGTTAGTTAGGCTTAAAAATTTCGTCTCGTGAAGTACTGACCGATTATATAATTTATTTTTTTATTAATTTCTAAATATATCATACAACGTCCTCCCGATATATCTTCTAAATTTTAGTCCCCCATACGAAGACCGCGCATTAAAAGGTCGCGCGAGTTCCGGATTCGTGACACACGGCTGCACTGCACTGAAGTAAACGTGACAGTGTCTGTCAGGGGAGCGTGACCGCGCTGCCGATTGGCAACGCGCCCGGCGGTTGCCCGCTGCCAAAGGAGGCGGTCACATGTTCATATCCTAGCTAACCAAAGTCGTAAGCATTCTCACTCGGGGTTTTTCACGTTTCATCTCCGAAGCACCAAAGTGAACACCATTCTGCGGGGTTATTTCAGCCCCGCCCCGCCCCACCACTCCACCGGTGTGGCCCGCTACGGTGTTTGATTGACGCGAAAGCTTACACTGTCACAAAAGCAGCTTCAGACTCATTTCCGAGACAGTGGCATTCAATTTTTCCGCCACAACTCCCTCAACTATATCATTTTCGGTCTGTTTGGTTCATCTAGTATCTACTAAATTTAGTAATTTTTAGTTACTTTAATAACTTTTTAACCAAACACTATGACTAAAAGCTACTAAAAGGGTTTTCGTCATCTCTAATAACCCTAGAGTTAATAAAAGTGACTAAACCATCTAGTAGCTACTAAAGTTTAGTAGCTCGAACTAAACACTCCCTAAATCATGGCAGAGTGTGGCTTATAATCAAACACGCTCTATGCAGTTGTAGTTGAACTGACCATAATGTTATTGTAGCTACAGTAACTTAACATAGTGTTCTACATTGATCTCGAGTGTATGCGGGACTAAAAGTGCCAGAACTTAGAACCATTTTCTTCCTTGCTTCGTCGCACATCCATGGGTTAAGAAATAATTGTTTATTTGCTCAGCCAAGCAAGAAGGCTACTCGATTCTTGTATTATTATTTTTATTTCAACATCGGTCCACACGAATGGTATGACTTCATGCTTCAACAGTTCGTTTGGCCGTGGCTTGTCGTAAACAATCGTAAATTTTCAGTTGGAATAGTATTTTTCTCTCACACAAACCAATCAGCAGTACTTCTTCACGAACCAGCAACGATACGAACCAGCCAACCGAACAGGCTGTTTGTTTCTTCTTTCAGCATCGGTGTTGTGGCTAGTCTTAGATGATGAACAAATGCAATTGTTTGTTGAAGCTTGCCGAAAGTAAGAGTCAACAATTTATGTATTTTTTTCACACTCAAACGAAATATTCTATTCTCGAAGGGAATGGAAAATTAGAGCATCTCCAATATCATAAATCTCCTTCTAATTCTTGTTTTTTAGAAAAATTATAAAAAAACTATCTCTAGCAACATCTAATCCATCCTCCTGTCTTTTAGCGCCTGGGAAAAATTGTCCGAACCGCGTAAGGTTACGCGCCCTAGACATCGGGCGTATCGGTCTCCTCCTGCGCCTGTTTCCCTCTTGACGCGGTGTTTGGCACTGAACATCCCTTCGCACGCGAAGCAGAGAAGGAGTTCGTCGCTGCCGCCGTCGTTTGGAGAGGAGTTGATCGCCGCCGTCGTTGTGTGGATCGAGATCGCAAGGAAGCCCAGCACAAGCAGCAGTAGCCGCCCCTGACCCTCCCCGTGGGAATGGTGGCCGAGGAGCAACTCGTCGAGAATACTAAAAGGCAGCAGCAGGAGCAGACCCAGAAGTAGCCGCCGCCGCTGCTGCCCCAGGCCGATGCTGCTGCCATTGCCGGGTGCGACCTGTACCGGAGGCGTTGGACGTTCGATGCGGCCGGCGAGAAGGCACCGCTGTACCACTAGTGGGAGTGCGAGTTCCTGACGGAGCAGGTGACGTGCATGCGCAACGGCCGCCGCGACGACTCGTACAAGAAGTGGCGGTGGCAGCCCGACGGATGCGACCTGCCCAAGTACCGTACGGCTGGGAGGCAGACACGGCCAGCTGGAACTGCATGGCGCTAGGGCACGACGATGGAAGAAAGAGCGGCGGCGGCGTCGAAGACTTTCGCGCGAAAAAAAATGCCGCAAAAAAATTACCTAAGTGGGATGAAAATTTTAATTTTTTAGGAGTGGAATATTGAATACTATTGGAGATAAGCTTTTTTTTTCTTTCAATATTTTTAGGAGATGAAAAGCATAGTGTTTTGGGGAGAAAAGTCTAGGAAACTGTTAGAGATGCCCTTATATTATAACTCGGAATACTACATTCTTAAATTATATATGGAAAAACTTGAAAGAAAAAAGAAACAATATCCTATCCATCTCCTTTTGTCGTCTTCTCTAGTAGCTTTAGTTGAGCGCGTGTTTAGTTTCAGGAAGTTGGAATTTGGGGCTACTGTAGCATTTTCGTTTTTATTTGGCAATTAGTGTTCAATCATAGAGTAATTAGGCTCAAAACGTTCGTCTCGTAATTTCCCACCAAACTGTGCAATTAGTTTTTTTTCGTCTATATTTAATGCTCCATGCACGAGTCACAAACATTCGATGTGATAAGTACTGTAGCATTTTTTGAGAATTTGAGTTGGAACTAAACAAGGCCTGACAGATCAATGCTCAGATGAACAGAGTTCCATTGAAAACCGAAGTCATAGTACCATTTTCATGCCAAATCTAGTGACCACCGTTAAAACACTGGATATAACGTAAGATCGAATGTTTCGGAATTAGGGGGTGTTTGGTTCCATGGACTAAATTTTAGTCTATGTCACATCGGACGTTCGGATGCTATTTAGGAGAACTAAATATGAGTTAATTATAAAACTAATTACATAAATGGAGACTAATTTACGAGACGGATTTATTAAGCCTAATTAATCCACCATTAGCACATATTTACTGTAGCACAACATTGTCAAATCATGGACTAATTAGGCTTAAAAAATTCGTCTCGCAAATTAGCCACAATCTGTGCAATTAGTTATTTTTTATCTATATTTAATACTTCATGCATGTGTCCAAACATCCGATGAGACAGGGACTAAAATTTTCCATAAAGAAACCAAACACCCCTTAGACTCAGACACATCTTGCATCTAAAATGAAAAGAAAAAAAAAACATTGACGATTAAATCATCGGGTACAGGCGTACAGCACATGCTGTAGAGTCAACGCCTCCAATCTGAAACGATGAAGTGGGAAATTACTCTAGTAAGTAGGGGAATTAGTTTAAATTTGATCTAAATCTTATCAGCAGTTAGTTACTACGGAAATAGCGTTCGGACCTGACTCTGTCCGGACACGGCTCGCCAGGAGCGGGCCCGAAAAAAAAAACAAATCTCTATTTCTTTGTGTTTATCCACCCGTTTCTCCCGAGCGCATAACTGCTCACATCCTACTCCTTCATGCTTATCTGCTCGGTCTAAAACCAACGTGGCTGCTCATCCGTCCGCCCCCTTCTCCGGTGTGTGCTCATCGGGCTGCCGCGCCGTTTCCTTTCCCTATCCCCGGTCGCGCCGCGTGCTCTCGCTCCCTACGCCACTCACCTGCGTGGCAACCACCTGCTTCGCTCGGCGTGGCTGCTCATATGTCCGCCCTCTTCCCCAGTGTGCGCTCGTCGGGCTGCCGTGCCATGCCATTCTCTCATCGTCGGCTACACCGTGCGTCCTTGCTCCCTGTGCCGCTCACCTACGTGGCAGTCACCTGCACCGCTCCCTCGCCATTCGTTTGTCGCCTATCGCAGTTGGGCGTGCCACTGACCCCGCCATGGCTGCTAGGGCACACACGACGTGGCACCTCAGGTCTTCCCCGGCCTAGCCAAGGGCACCGACGAGCGTGGGCGGTGTTGGTGGTGCTCGTGTGCCGCGGTTCGCTGTCGGCGTCCACCCCGACGGCCGGAATCAACTAGCCCGGTCTTCCCTCCCCTATGTTGCATATGTGTGTTTCAAGTGTTACAGACGTTTCATATGTATGTTGCAATTATTTTATCTTGATGTTGCAAAAGTAGATTGGGGGATGTTACACATGTTGCATATATTGCAAGTATTTCAGAGGCATATTGTAAGCGTTTGTTCAAAATATTTTATCTATTTCCAGACGTCTGTTGTTGTATATGTTTCACACATATATTGCAACAGTATATTCTAAATATTTCAGTTGTTTCAGTCTTATGTTGCATCAAGTAATTTCATGTTGTAAGTTGTAAATGTGGATGTTTCGTGTGTGTTTCACACACATGTTGTAAGTGCGTGTTTTAAATGTTTCATCTATTTTCAGGTGCATATTGCATTAAAAAAAAATTCATGTTGCAAGTGTTTTATGCTGTACAGCGGGGGCGAGCGGACTGGGCGCCCAGCGCGCCGGGGGGTTGGCGAACGGGACCGCGGGGGGCTCACGGACTGTGGTGCTACAGTCGGGCTGTGCTACAGACGGTCGAAATCAACTAGCCCGGCCTTCCCTCCCATATGTTGCATATGTGTGTTTTAAGTGTTACAGACGTTTCATATCTATGTTGCAATTATTTTATCTTAATGTTGCAAAAGTAGATTGGGGGATGTTACACATGTTGCATATATTGCAAGTGTTTCAGAGGCATGTTGCAAGCATTTGTTCAAAATATTTTGTCTATTTCCAGACGTCTGTTGTTGCATATGTTTCACACATATATTGCAACAGTATGTTCCAAATGTTTTAGTTGTTTCAGTCTTATATTGCATCAAGTGTGAAAAGATCAAGATGCCCAAGAGAGGGGTGAATTAGACTAATTCTAAATTTTTTTGCAATAATTAAGTCCTATGGCTAGCCCAATTAACCCCTTATGCCTAGAAAGTGTTTCTATTGATCTACCATACAAAAGTTTAGCAACCTATGTTCTAATCCTATTCTAGCATGTCAATTCTATGAATGTAAATGACAAGAATTGAATTACTCAAAGTAAATGCTCAAAGTAAAGAGAGAAGTAGGAACGCAGCGATGTTTTACCGAAGTATGGAGAGTCGCCACTCTCCACTAGTCCTCGTTGGAGCACCCGCGTAAGGGTGTAGCTCTCCCTTGATCCGCGCAAGGATCAAGTGCTCTCTACGGGTTGATTCTTCGACACTCCGTCACGGTGAATCACCCACAACCGCTCACAACTTGAGTTGGGTCATCCATAAGCTCCGCTGGATGATCACCAAGCTCCCAATCACCACCAAGCCGTATAGGTGATGGCGATCACCAAGAGTAACAAGTACGAACTCTCACTTGACCACGACAAGCCTAATGAGAAGGGTGGATGCACACTTTGCTACTCTTGCTTTCACTAATGAGGGCTCTCTTTGGAATTCTCAAATCTCAATCACCTCATTAGGACCTTGCTCTTCTTGGCACTCTCAAGGTGTTTCTCAGTTGTTGGAATGAGCAAAAGTACCCCCTCACACGAATAGAGGAAGTGTTTATAACCTTGGTAAAAAACGAACCGTTATGTGCCTCTGCGGGGTGATCGGACGCTCTGGTCAGTTCTTCCCGATCTCCAGTGATTAAGTTGTGACCGGACGCATCCGGTCACGATTTTCCCACTCTAGAACCTTACTGGAGTCGATCGGACGCAGGCACCCAGTGTCCGGTCACTCACCTCTCAGCGTCCGGTCACACCAGACGAAATCACCTTAATCAAATGAACTGACCGGACTCTGCGCCAGCGTCTGGTCACTCTGGAACCAGCGTCCGATCAGCATTTGACCCTCTATTCACTTCCAACTCTCGATCATACGTGAATGAAGTTTGTTCCAATAGATCTAAGGGCTTTTTAGGAGTTACCTAGTGCTAGATTTAGCAAGTGTGTACCACACCTAACTCACTAGACTCACCTAGGTTAAGCTATCCGTCCATATCCCCCCTTAATAGTATGGCCAAAGGAAAAACAAAGTCCTAAACTACTCTAAGTGTCTCCTCAACACCAAACGACACTTAGAACTAATCCATCCTTAACCTTGTCGTCCATCCTTTGAAAACCAAAATAATTTCCATCATAGGGGCATGACCACCATGATAGCCCAATCGATCTCTATTACCGTGACCTAACTTAATTGTCTCTGCAAAATACATGTTAGTCATAGTAATCACGTATTGTCATTAATCACCGAAACCCAACTAGGGGCCTAGATGCTTTCAATCTCCCCCTTTTTGGTGATTAATAACCATACCACCTCGAGTATGTGAAAGAGATGAGGTTTTTTAATATGCTTGGTTCATATAAGCTTTTGACAATAAGAACAAAAGTTTTAGACAAGCTTATATGACTCAAGCCAACATGATGTACTCAAAGGATATGAAATAAGCAAGAGTACAAGTGATAAAGCTCATTTGCATCGAAGTTAAAACGAGAAAGCAAAACAAATGAGCATAACATAAGTGATATGACATATAAATAATTCAAAGTAGAGAGCGCACATGTCACATATCACATAAATATCACGATCACTTTATCACACTTAAGTAGTTCAATGCATAATAGTAGACATAAATGCAAAATGTATCACACATAAAACTCCAAATGTAATAGATAAGCTATAAGCTAATAGATAGACTCCCCCTAAATGTATCGCTCCCCCTAAGATTAACATACTCGATCCCTCTCCTCCTTTGGCGTCAAACGCCAAAACCTAAGGGTCGGTCGGCGGGGCTACAGCGGACAAGTCGGGCGCTGAGGTGCGAGTTGGAATCGTGTGCCATCATCATCTGATCCTGAGCTCTGAGCAGTCTAACCCTCTATAGCTAGAAGCGATGCTAAAGTGGTCTGGGTCGGATCAGGGATAGGTGCGACTTGAGACTCTATAGGTATGACTGTAGCAGGCGGCTCTGATAATGCAACTAAAGAAGGGAGCATCTCTGTAGTCCCAATAATAAATGCAACTGTGGAAGGACCTAGGACATATAGCTCTAGCAGAGTTGGCTGCCCTGTCAACTCACTGAATGAAGCACCAAGGCTCCTAGAAACTAGGGTGAGCACTGATGAACTCTGAGGCGGAGTAAAGCTCGTATGAAGAGGAATGAATTGTAGGGCTAGCACTAGCGAAGCAAACCACTGGAACACCTGCTCTGTAGGTGAAGGAAACTGTGGCGCTGGTTGTCCCTGACTCTAAAGCCCACTGGGTTGTACAACTGGAGTCATAGAAGTGGAGGTAGGCTAACCTAGCTAGGGTGAAGGCTATGGCAGTGGAGCCCCAATAGCTATCACAACATGCTACATGAACCCAAGTAGTTGTTGCTGCATGAGAAGCTGCTGCTATTGTACAGCCTGCTGCTACTGCTAGATTGCCTACTGCTGTCGCTGGAACTCATCCTACCGAGTCTAAAACTGTGCAAATATAGCAGCGGTCTCCTGAGCTTGGCGAGCCTGATCCTGCCTCATCCGCTCAAGTATGGCAAGTAGAGCGTGGTCTGCTGTGGTGCAGGTAGAGCTAAACTAGAGCTACCGACCTCATGGTCATGTCATTGTGGAGGCATCTAAGGGATATCACGATAGTCATCATCTGAGCTATCACTGGGGTCGCTCTCGACCATCCCCTCCTGCTGAGCATCTAATTGCTCCTCCTCTGTAGCCGCTATGCCCCTGATGGTCTCATCCTGCTAGGCTACAGTCTCTAGCATCTCTAGATGATGGCGCGGCTAGCTGGGTATCCTCACTATACTATGGCGGATCATCTGAGTCATGTTGTATGCAGGGAACTCTGTAGTAGCACCACTATACTCTGTCAGCATCTCAGGTGGCCTCATAGTAACTGCCCTGTGGATCAAGAATGTAATCCAGTAAGCATATAGTAGCTGCCTATGACCCCTGAACCCCTCTACAATAGTATCCTCCATCTATGATAGAAGAAGATCCCAAATGTCAAACATAGTCTGCGGCATCAAAGAGTTCAGTAGCCATAGTTGTATGCGTGTCAAGCCCTCGCGATATCCCATCCTCGAAAGCAGGGTCCTCCTCATAATAGCATCAAGCACTCTAGCAGTAGGAGTGAGATCACTAGGTGTCCTGTTTGACCTCTTGTTGAAAGGCTCTGTGAAGCAATGGCGGACTAGATCTATAGGGGGCACTATACCGCCATGAGGGCATCTAGGAGGCGCTATCTGTCCATAGCAAACCTCATGAAGCCAGACTGGCTGCTCCGAAAGCCAGAGAATCTCTCTGACCCTTGAGCTCATTAGCCTATAATCTCTGCCTCTGAAAGCAAAGTGAATGAATCTATGCAGCGGGTCAATCCAGAGTGTAGCATAGAACTGACGGATCCGAGATAGAACATATAAGCCTATCCGTCTAAGTAAATCTATCAGCCCTGTTAGATAAGCTAGGTAAGGGCAAATATGCTCTCCAGCTGTTGCTATAATGGATTTAATATTGCACACTCTCTGAGATCTGAATACTACCCCACTGTTGAGATATGCATTATAAAAATCTTTCTGTAGTGGTGTGTAGAAACCCTCTGAAGCTCGATCATCTCTCCTCGGTGGGAACCACTGCTCAAAGTCTATAAATCTGAGCTGTTGCACCTATTTGGCCGTGGTGGCCCTCAAATTCAAGTGAGTCACTAGAGGCGGACCCTATGGTCTAGGAGGTAGATGAGAACCCCCTTCGCTGTGTCTCTGACCTTGGTGTGACTAGAGCACGGGTATGACCAGAGTGGCGAAGTTGTGGCTAAGGTGCCTGCTCTGTCTCCTCGGCCTGCTCTCCCTTCTGAGTCTGTTCTACTGACTATGGCTGCTGTTGTGACTCCCCCTGAGGCTAACTCTCATCAATAGCCACACACCGTCCTCCAACCATGACAGTCCCAGCTGCACCACCATGATGACGCTCAACCTACTCAAGTGCAACCCTCGTAGATGGAGAAAGCTTATCTATAATAACAACACCACTTCGAGTACCTCCTCCCTCTACGTGCTCTGCGGCCTTTGCAACTGCGGCTGCTCTCGCTGTATCTGCATCAGGGTACTTGCGCTTCTTTGTCGCTAGCTTCTTTGTTGCCTTGCCTTTTGCATCTGTAGGCTGACAAGGTGGGGGCCTTGGATCCTCATCACTGGGACCACCTCTGACATTCTTGACATGAGCCATCTGATGAAGCTGAGAAGAACAATGGCCGCTGACAAAGATCAACTACCAACTGTCACTTCCAAGGCTTGGCCTTGATTCGTACTCACGAGCTTGGCCTCGAGTTGATTGACAACTGCTAATGTGACCTCAGAAACACCGACTCGTTGCACGTTGGAATAGATCAGATTTATAAATAATCATAATATATCTAGAGATATGAAACCCTAAGAAAGCAAGCAATAGATATGAAATTGAAAACGAGGGCTTGCTACCTGATGATCCGGCGAATCGACAAGAAGATGAATGAATCGGGGAACCACCAGATTGGCAATGCGAGGCTAGGGTTCTGGTAGGGCTCTGGATGCGATGCTGAAGCAGGGTAGGACCATGGCAGTGCTAGGGCATGGTGTGGGTGGTAGTGTTGGAGCATGGCGTAGGCGTGGACGGCGTAGGCACGGACGTAGGGCACGGGCGGCGAAGCAGGGAGGCACAGTTTGGCGTAGGATGCGATGGTGAGCAGCAGCGCACGGGTGCTAGAGTAGGGCGGCGCTGGATGCAGGGCACGGCGGCACAGGATTGCTGCGGGCGCGGGTGTGGACGGCGCGGTGGCACGCGGGTGGCTCTGGTGCAAAAAGGCGGCGTGAGGCTGTGTAGCACAGACGCTGGAGCTTGCGGCGGCTAGGGCATAGGCGCGGGCAATGGCGAGCTCGAGGCGAGGCGACGATGTCGGCGTGGTGCGGGATGCGGGATAGGTCACGGCTTGTACGGTGGTTATATGGTGGCCCCTAGGAAGACAGAAAAAGGAAACAAAGAAGAAGTCCTGAACCCACACGATTTCAACTGACCGGACGCTCCGGTGGCAACGACTGGATGCTGCCACCCAGAGTCCGGTCGATTCCAGAGAGGTCCAAAACAACTGGAATCGCGACCAAACACGTCCGATCACAACTTACCGAACACAGCCAGAGTTCGGTCCAACTTGTCTTCATCGTCTTTGCTCGACCGGATGTGGGAACGTCATCTGATCGGACGCTGAATAGCAGAGTCCGGTCACTCCATCATAGCACGTTCACCTCCTATGAACTGACCGAACACTAGACTTCAAAGTCCGGTGTAGCGTCCGATCACTCTTTTTTCAGCAAGTCTTCAAAGTCCTTCATGTTGTCTGTTCCCAATCAAGTCCCAACATGAATAAGACCCAAATAAACACCAATTGGGACTGATGTGAGTGACCTCTCTCAAATCCTCAAATTTTTCAAAATATTTTGCCTTAGGCTATAATTCTTTTTAAGAAAATAGGCAATAAGTGGGCAATTGAAGATAAACAACAAAGCAACATTCATACATATGCAATGCAATACTTGAAAGTAAATCTAGTTGCTTGTCAAGTTTGATCCAAGGTTAAGCTTCTTCACACGCTTTACGACGGTTATCTTAACCATATTAGACAAGCCCTAAGTGCATTACTATAAAGTAAACATGTTGTATATTACAATGCAATGTAAGGGACAACACAAGCTCATTTTTTAGTAAAGTTATTAAAATCAAGAACATTGAGCTCATTCCGCAATCGACAAAAAGTCGTCTCATCTAGCGGTTTAGTGAAGATATCCGCCAATTGATCCTCGGTCCTTACACCTTCTAATGAAATATCATTCTTTGCAATATGATCTCTAAAAAAGTGATAACGGATATCTATGTGTTTGGTGCGAGAGTGTTGAACCGGATTATTTGCAAGTTTTACCGTACTTCCATTGTCGCACAAAAGAGGCACTTTTTCTAGAACTACACCATAGTCTAGCAAAGTTTGTTTCATATAAAGTATTTGTGCACAACAAGCACCCGCGGCAATGTATTCCGCTTCGGAGGTGGAAAAAGCCACACTATTTTATTTCTTAGAGGACCAAGACACAAGTCATCTACCAAGCAAATGGCACCCTCTAGATGTGCTTTTTCTATCAACTTTGCAATCAGCATAATCCGAATCGGAATAGCCAACTAATTCAAATATAGCTCCTTTGAGATACCAAAGGCCAATGCTTGGTATGTGCTTAAGATACCTAAGGATTCTTTTAACGGCAATCAAATGAGTTTCCTTAGGATTAGCTTGAAATCTAGCACACATACACATACTAAACATGATGTCGGGCTTAGATGCGGTTAAATATAACAAGCTACCAATCATAGAGCGGTAGAGAGTTTGATCAATCGTTTTATCTTCCTCATCTAGGTCGAGATGTCCATTAGTTGGCATTGGTGTCTTGATTGGCTTATATTCATTCATCTTGAATCTCTTGAGAAGATCATTTATATATTTCTCTTGAGAGATAAAAATTTCTTCTCTCATTTGTTTGACTTGAAAACCAAGAAAGAATGTAAGTTCTTCAATCATTGACATCTCGAACTCCTTTGATATCAATTTACCAAACTCTTTGCAAAAATCTTCATTTAATGATCCAAAGATGATATCATCAACGTACACTTGACAAATGAAGATGTGTCCATCAAGCTTCTTGGTGAATAGTGTGGTGCTGACCTTCCTAATGGTGAAGCCCTTCTCAATGAGGAAGTCCCAAAGACGCTCATACCAAGCTCTTAAGGCTTGCTTAAGCCCATATAGCGCCTTGGATAACCTATAAACATGATTAGGATATCCGGGAGGTTGATCAACATAGACTAGTTCATTAATAAAGTCATTTAAAAATGTATTTTTCACATCCATTTGATATAGTTTCATGTCATGATGCGATGCATATGCAAGGAGGATACGAATGGCTTCTAGTCTTACAACCGGTGCAAAGGTCTCTCTAAAATCCAAACCTTCAACTTATAGATGTAGCATTTGCAACCAAACACTCTAAAGAAAGAGACGTTCGGCTTCTTCCCATCGAGCAACTCATAAGGTGTCTTGCCAAAAAACTTTTGAAGGAATAGGCGGTTGGATGCATAGCATACGGTGTTGATAGTTTCCGCCCATAGAGCTTCAGGGGGTGTTGTACTCATCTAGCATTGTTCTTGTAAGAGTGATCAATGTCCGATTCTTTCTCTCAACTATACTATTTTATTGAGGAGTATATATTGTGGAGACCTCATGTTTGATCCCAACTTCATCACAATAGGCTTCTATGTTTTTGTTGTCAAATTCTTTATCGTTGTCACTTCTAATCTTCTTGAGCTTTACTTCAAACTTATTTTGTACTCTCTTGGTAAATTTCTTGAAGCAAGATGCAACTTTAGATTTGTCATGAAAGAAGAATACTCATGTATATCTTGAATAGTCATTAACAATCACAAGACAATAAAGATTTCCTCCTAAACTCTTGTATATTGTTGGTCCAAATAAGTCCATATGAAGGAGTTCTAGCACTTTTGTGGTTGACATAAAAGCTTTTGTTGGATGAGTATTTGCAACTTGCTTGCCGGCTTGACATGCACTACAAAGCTTGTTCTTCTCAAACTTCACATCCTTCAACCCTCTCACCAAATCATTCTTTATTACCTTCTTGAGTGAGCTCATTCCAACATAAGTAAGTCTTCTATGCCATAGCCACTTGAAAGTGCATCTAGCCCTTTAGTGGGTTTTGGATGATTGAATGACAACATGATTAAAGGACTAACCCGTTTGCTAAGTGTGGACAGGTAATAGGTTAGCTCATAGGTACTTAGTGAAAGCCAAAATAATGTGTTGTTGTATAAATAATCTAGTTCAAGCACAAGACAATAATGCAAATGGAATTCATATGAAGGCTTATTTATTGTGGGATTTCCATGTACTATGTAAAAGTAAGCTCGTGATTATTAGTTAATGAGACATGAGGAATTGCATATGGAATGGTCTCATATTTGAAGCTTGCTAAATTAAAATGAAAAAGATAACAATACATATGAATGGATGATTCAACAACAAGATGTGACTTGATGGCTTGAGATGGTGAAGATAGCAAGGAAAGGCTTCGAGGTACTAAGCAAGGGTGAAGGGCAAGCGACGGCTTAGCGGCCGAAGAACCTAGCTAAGGTGAAGAAGAAAGTACTTGCATTTAGTTGAGGTACTAATCAAGCTAAAGATGGTCATATTGATATGAAGAATCAAATCTATAATGAAGTATTTGATGGAAGTGACTTGATACATTTGGGATTATTCAAAATTGATGAATGGAATCAAGTCACATGCTCAAGATGGCTATGCTCAAGATGGCTATGCTCAAGTAAAAAGATCAACATCAACTTGTTAGCACCCTTACTTGATGAAGATTGGAAGGGACGGCATCAATTCAAAAGAAATCAACTTAAGTGGTATAAATTTATTTTTCCTTTGATCTTGAGTTTAATAGGTATGTTGTACTATTAAGAGGGATGCATCATATTGATAGATAATGTTTCATAAGTGCTCAAGCCAACCCATGTGAGTTTTTGAGTATTTGAGCGACAAAAGAGCTAACTGATTTGTTGCTGGTCTGGCAATACCGGACGTGTCCGGTATTCACACCGGACGTGTCCGGTATTTGTCCAGCAGCTATAAAATTGTTGTTCTCGGGTTGGTTCATCGGGAGTCCCGGCATGGGTCGGGAGTTCCGACGTCTCGCACTTCAACTAACTTGGAGGGTTCACTGTCCTGGTCATACCGGACGTGTTCGATATTCATACCGAACATGTCCGGTATGGATGACCAAGAAGCCAACGGCTAGTTTTCAAAAGCCTTGAGGGTCGGGAGTTACGACGTGAGTCGGGAGTTCCGACGGTCGGGAGTTCCGACATGCGTCGGGAGTTTCGACACCTCACTAACTTTAACTGAGTTACATGTTTTTCAAAATTGCTGAGGGTCGGGGGTTCCGACTTGAGTTAGGAGTTCCGACGGTCGGAAGTCCCGGCATTCTTCGAGAGTTCCGACGCCTCACAACATCACTGTAACTTAGTTACCGTTGGCACAGTGTGAGTCATACCGGACGTGTCCTGTATGCATACCGGACATGTCTGGTATTACAACGGCTATAAAACGGCTAGTTTTCCAAGGGGGCTATAAATACCCCCAAGCCTCCACCTTTGGAGGCTGCTGATTCTACTAAGATAGACACACATTTTTAAGTCTTGCTAACTCTCTTAACCCCTCTCTTAGTGAGTGTGTGATCCAAATTGCAAAATCAATTTATGGGTTAAGAGAGAATTTGAAAAAGAGAGCAAGCCACCACTTGAGCACTTGTGTATATTGTCAATCTCGTGATTCGCATTTGTTACTCTTGGACTCTTTGGTCCTAGACGGCTAGGCGTAGCCGGAGAGCAACCGAGAGATTGTGGTTGCTTCGGAGAGTTTGTAACGGTCGATTCCGCCGCCTCGGAATCATTTAGTGGAAGGAGGAAAAGGAGTTGAAAAAGACTCCGACTAGAGTGACCTTCGTGGTACCCTCTAGGGCTGACCTTTGCTGGGTCGCTCGCAGCCCCCTCAACGGAGAGTAGGACTCGAACGAGTCCGAACTTCGGTAAAACAAATATCGTGTCTCAATTCGCATTTCATTTGATATTTGTGTTGCTTTAGCTATTCTGTAGATACTCTATGTATATTACTATCTCTAATAGTTTCCTGCAGTTTGGATTGAAGATAGAAATCAAAAGGAGCAAATTCGGAGCTGTTCCACTGAAGTCGTGAATACCAGACACGTCCGGTATTAACCCCTTCGCTAAACTGAATTGAATTATGCTCTAACTCTTTGGTTGCAGGCGTTTGGCTCCTAGATTTATTTAGTATCTTTTATATACTCTGTGGCTAACTTGTGAGGGGTGGTACTCTTTATTTGGAGTTTCCATTTTTGGAAACTCACTTTACTAATTGTTTCCGCTTTTAAAGGTGTTAATTTTCAGAAACGCCTATTCACCCCCCTCTAGGCGGCATCCTAGGTTCTTTCACCACCCAAGTGTTATTTTAGTGAATAAGCAAGTCTTTAAATTTACATCTTCAGAGGTGAAGTCCACTAGATATAGGTTATTTTATCTAAATCCTTTGAATATCACTTGATCATCATCCTTCTTAGATACAACAACTGTCTTCTCGGTAAACAAGCATTGGAAGCTAAGGTCACATAATTATCCAACGGATAGCAAGTTGAAGCTTAATGAAGCAACATATAGCACATTTGAGATAGAATGATCATTTGATATTGCCACTTTGTCCAATCCTTTAACCTTGCTCTTTAAATTATCTCCAAATATGATTCTTTCTTGTCCATCTACTTATTCATCTAGTGAGGTGAATATACGAGAATCACCGGCCATATGTTGTGTGCAACCACTATCAATAACCCAATAACTTTCATCGGTCTTGTAGTTCACCTACACATAAGAGATCAAGCTTTAGAAACCCAAACTTGTTGAGGGCCCTTCACCTTCTCAATAAGTGACTTTGCTACCCAAATTTTCGTAGGCCTATTTTTGTTGGGAGGTCCTAAGAACATGACTTTCATCTTTCTACTAGAATCCTTTCTAAGCATGTAATGAGCATTGAAAGTAAAAGGTCTAGCATGCTTGGGCAAGGGTTGTGGTGGTGGAGTTTAGCACTCATGGGTAAAGTGGCTTTCTTGTCCACACTCAAAACATCTCTTTGGCTTTTGCTTTGAGTTATGTTGTTGGTGAGCTTGAGCTTTCTTCTCTTGGTTTGCCAAGTACCTAATGCCACTTCTATCTATCTTCATGACGATGTTCATTAGTAGCCCACTTTAAAGATGCTTGTCTCTTGTGAACTTGCTCAATCCAATCTTAAGATGCTCTTTCTTCAACTTAAGCTTCTTGTTCTCTTTTTTGAGAGCATCATTATTTTTCTCTTCCTTAAACTTCTTATTCTCTTCTTTGAGATTCTCATTCTCAAGAATTAAATCACTATCATAATCAAGAGTTTTTAGCACAATAGTATTGTGGCTTTTGATCTCTTTAAGATCTTTCTTGAGCTTTTCATTGTTATTCTTGAGCTTGACAAACTCATCATAATCTTCGGTCTCAACCACTTGCTTACCCTTGCAACTAGAACTTTGCTCAATGCTCTCAATGATCAAATCATCACATGATGTAGCTATATCAATCTTAACAACATTGTTAGTAGCATCATGTGGCTCATTGGATAAATATTCTTGAGCAATGACAAGATTATCATGATTAATCTTAAGAGTAGTATATTCTTCTTTTAGCATGTTGTGGCTAGTGACGAGCTTATTGTGTATCCTCTAAAGTTTATCATGTTTGTCTTTAAACTCTTTCTTAGAAGATTTAAGCTCCTTGAGTTTGGATGATATAGTATCATTTGCTTCTCTAAGCTCAACACTAGTGTTTTCGGCTATATCACATTTAGCTAAAAGAGAATCATTCTTAGCTTCTAGTTTTTTATTTTTAGCTTTACTCTTTCTAATGATCTTAGTGTATTGATTTAGCAATTTAACAAGATCATCATAAGAAGGTGATTCATATTCATCATCATCACAATCGCTATCATCATTGCCAGCATGTTCATCACCACTACTATCATCATTTGATACCTTGCGATCACCTTTAGCCATAAGGTATAGGTATGTAGAGGATGATGGCAGTGAAGATGATGAAGAGTCAATAACAATGGTGGCCAGCTTCTCGTTGTCATTATCATCATCGGATGAGCCACTAGATGAATCAATGTCCGTGAGCCAATCACCGACGATGTATGCCTTTTCACTTTTTTTCTTCTTGTGGAAGTCCTTCTTGCCATCTCTTTTCTTGTATGGCTTGTTTTTCTTCTTCATTGCTTGAGTCATATTTCTTGCCCTTGTACTTGTTCTTAGAACTTATTTTTTTTTGGGCTTGGTGTATTGGTATGCTAGATGACTAAGTTCTCCACAATTGTAGTAATCAATCTCGGAGATTGGCTTCCTTCTAGAGCTAGTAAAGAACTTTTTCTTCTTGCCATCAAACTTGATGCCACTCTTGTTGAGCTTCTTTAGAATCTTGGCAGTTCTTCTCACCATGAGAGCAAGACTTGCATCATCAATTTTATCATCACTTGAGCTCTCATACTCAAGCCTTGCTTTGCCATTCTCTTGGCTAGCTTTGAATGCTAAGTCTTTTCCTTTCTTCTTAGTAGAGGATGAGCCATCTTGAGATGTGATGTACATGTATATCTCATGAGCATTGATCTTCCCTAAGATTTGTGTTGGTGTAGCGGTGGAAAGATCACCTTGATGACGTACGGTCACAATATGCCCATATTTATCAATGGGAAGGACACTCAAGATTTTTCTTACAACATCGGATGGCTGCATTTGAGTGAGTCCAAGTTCATTGACTTCCTCTACAAAAACATTTAAACATGAGTACATCTCATTAGCATATTCTTTAGGAAGTATATCAAAAGAGTTAAGTTTTTTCATGACAAGATGATAGTGTTCCTCACGCTCACTCTTTGTTCCCTTATAGAGCGCACAAATATCCGACCATAGTGCATGGGCGTCTTTGTGGTTCCTCACCTAGTTAAATACATCTTTGCAAAGACCTCTAAAGATGGTGTTTCAAACCTTTGCATTTCATTTCTCGTAATTCATCTCATCGCCTTGTAGGTGTGTAGCATCCCAAGATTTTGGGAAGCCTTGTGAGGCGGCTCTAAGTATTACAACGTCTAGAGCTTCTAAATACACCTCCATACGGATTTTCTAATAAGGAAAATTATCCTCCTCAAAGATAGGAGGAGGTACATCCCCGTGAGACATCTTTCACTAGGTGGTTAAGCCTAAATACGTGAGTACGATGTTCTGATACCAATTAAAAGGATCAAGATGCCCAAGAAAGGGTTGAATTGGACTAATTCTAAATTTCTTTACAATAATTAAGTCCTACGGTTAGCCTAATTAACCCCTTGTGTCTAGAAAGTGTTTCTATTGATCTACCGCACAAAAATTTAGCAACCTATGTTCCAATCCTACTCTAGCATGACAATTCTATGAATATAAATGATAAGAATTAAATTGCTCAAAGTAAAGAGAGAACGAGGAATGCGGCGATGTTTTGCCGAGGTATCGGAGAGTCGTCACTCTCCACTAGTCCTCGTTGGAGCACCCGCGTAAGGGTGTAGCTCCCTCTTGATCCACGCAAGGATCAAGTGCTCTCTACGGGTTGATTCTTCGACACTCCGTCACGGTGAATCACCCACAACCGCTCATAACTTGAGTTGGATCATCCATAAGCTCCGATGGATGATCACCAAGCTCCCAATCACCACCAAGCCGTATAGGTGATGGCGATCACCAAGAGTAATAAGTACGAACTCTTACTTGACCACGACAAGCCTAATGAGAAGGGTGGATGCACACTTTGCTACTCTTGCTTTCACTAATAAGGGCTCTCTTTGGGATTCTCAAATCTCAATCACCTCACTAGGACCTTGCTCTTCTTAACACTCTCAAAGGTATTTCTCAGCTGTTGGAATGAGCAAAAGTACCCCCTTACACGAATGGAGGAAGTAGTTATAACCTTGGTTGAAAAACGAATCGTTATGTGCCTCTGCGGGGTGACCGGATGCTCCGATCATGTTGACCGAACGCTCCGATCAGTTCTCCCTGATCTCCAGTGATTAAGTTGTGACCGAACGTTGGACAGTGTCCGGTCAGCACTGACCGGATGCGTCCGATCATAATTTTTCCTTTCTGAAACCTTACTGGAGTCGATCGGACGCTGGCACCCAGCGTCCGGTCACTCACCTCTCAGTGTCCGATCATACCAGACGAAATCACCTTGATCAAATGAACTGATCAGACTCTGCGCCAGCATCCGGTCACTCCGGAACCAGCGTCCGGTCAGCATTGGACCCTCCATTCACTTCCAACTCTCATGAATGAAGTTTGCTCCAATTGATCTAAGGGCTTTTTAGGAGCTACCTAGTGCTAGATTTAGCAAGTGTGCACTACACCTAACTCACTAGACTCATCTAGGTCAAGCTACCCATCCATACCCCCTTAATAGTACGGCCAAAGGAAAAATAAAGTCCTAAACTACTCTAAGTGTCTCCTCAACACCAAACGACACTTAGAACTAGTCCATCCTTAATTTTGTCGTCCATCCTTTAAAAATCGAAACGATTTCCATTGTAGGGGCATGACCACCATGATATCACAATCGATCTCTATTACTGTGACCTAACTTAATTGCCTCTGCAAAACACACGTTAGTCACAGTAATCATGTACTGTCATTAATCATCAAAATTCAACTAGGGGCCTAGATGCTTTTAAAGTGATTTCATGTTGTGAGTTGTAAATGTGGATGTTTCGTGTGTGTTTCACACACATGTTGCAAATGCGTGTTTCAAATGTTTCATCTATTTTCAGATGCATGTTGCATTCAAATTTTTTTCATATTGCAAGTGTTTTATGCTGTACAGCGGGGGTGAGCGGACTAGGCGCCCGGCGCGCCTGGGGGCTGACGGACGGGACCACGGGGGGCTCGCGGACGGTGGTGCTACAGTCGGGCTGCGCTGGGGGCGTGTTCGTCCTCAGTTGTTCATCCCGGCTCCCTAGTGTTGCCCGCGTAGAGAAAGAGGAGGAGGTCAGAGGCGATCGATGTGCGCAGAGATAGGACGAAGTGCGCGTGTGGGACGGGGCGAAGGCGGACGGGGCAGGCTGCGTCGGCGTTCGCACGACACGGCGATAGCCACGCCCAGCCCCTGATAATTTCTAAACAGTCCAAGGACCAATCAAGAAAAACAATCCCGTACCATCTGATCTGGCTGCCTCGAAACGTTATCTGAACCCTGTAACCCTCTCGTCCGCCATCCGCCTCGACCCGCCTGAAGGCTCAAGCACGGCACCAATGGCCTCCCCCAACGCCGACCCGGCTCAACAGCACCACGCCTCGACGCCGCCACTGCTCCTCGCCGTACGCCACCTGCCGCTCCCCGGCGTCCACCGGACACGCACGCTCCCCGGCCCCGACGTCCTCACCCCTCTCGCCCGCCGCCTCGAGGAGCTCGCGTCCGCGGCGGCCGCCCACCCGCTCCTGAAGCCGCTCTTCGCCGCCCACTCCCACCTCTCTTCCTTCTCCCAGGTAGGCAAGCACGCGCTGCATTCGTGAGCTCGGTCTCGTTAACACAGTAGACGGAACCCAACGCCGCCGTTGTTTGATGGAACGAGCAACGAGCAGGGCAGGAGGCGGCTGGTGGTGGCGCGGCGTGCGACGCTGCTGTCTGGGGAGCACTGCTTCGCGGCGGTGCTCGGGGACTCGGTGGCCGGGATGGTGGTGTCCAACGGTATCAACAACTTCCTCAACCTTTACAACACGGTGCTCGTCGTCAGGCTCGTGCTCACCTGGTTCCCAAGCACGCCGCCCGCTATCGTCGCGCCTCTGAGGTAAGCGCCATTGCAACTATGGTAGTACATGCTATATTTACTTATTGGTGTGGTTCAAAATTTTGAGATTTAGGTAGAAATGTAGATATCCTGGATCACTAGAAAACGATATGATTTCACAACCAGAGAACCTATATTTCAGAGGTGGGTTCTCTGGGCCCTGTGGCCAGAGGTGTAGGGAGTAGGCGATAGTAGAGTCGGTGTTTTTCTCTTGTAATTATGTTTTGTTTCTGTTTTTTCTTTTTTCCCGTCTAATAAAAATATGGCTAAATGTTTTGCCGCCTTTCGGAAACAAAAACATTTCCGAAACTAGCATATGACAGTGTGCCATTTCTTTCGTCAAAAAATTCAAACGATGGACATGTTACAGTGACATATGCTCAACTGTCACTCGCAAGTTCGCTTCCTCAATCGAAGTGATCAATGAACCAAATAGTGGGAAAGCAGAAAAGCTTCTCTGCCTTGTACTTTCTTCTTCTTCAGATAAGTGTTCCTAGATGGTTTTTTCGTATGCTTGTGGAGACGTCTAAAAGTGAAAAATAAAATGAGCTGTTTTACTGACATGTATATACTGTATATGTAACAACAATGGCAATGCAATGCAGCACGATATGTGACCCGTACCTAAACATCTTCCGGGGCATCATCCCGCCGCTCGGGGGAACGCTGGACCTGTCGCCTATCCTCGCTTTCGTCGTCCTCAACGCCATCACCAGCACGGCCGCCGCGCTTCCGGCGGAGCTCCCCACCTCGGCAGCTGCACAACATCACCAGAGGACCGCTGCTCCACCCAGCTCGGCGCCGCTTGAGGCGACGTCCAACCAGAGGAAATGGATGCGGAGAATGCGGTCACAGAAGTCACAGGGAGAAGGTGATGATAACTAGGCTTGTGAGTTTGTGGCTGTGTTCGTCAAATCGTCAGTGCCTTGTTCTTACCAGCTGGGGATCATGCTTCGCATCAGACGCTCGAGATCTGCACAACACTGTGTTGGACATGCATGCTCTTTGCTCTCTAGCCATCGAACGCAAATTCTGGCAATGCCGCATGCAGAATTCACTTTGGTTCATCACGTTGCTTCAAATGGTTTTTTGCGTTGTAATGCGTTGGCGTTGCGGAACTTTCTTCCTTTGAGGGCTTTGCTTTCTGCATGTATGTAGAGGAACCTGCTTTACTGTAATAGCACTTTTGGTCTTTCAGACGTCCAGCTTTCTTGAATTCCGATGGTATGATCACACTTTCGCTCTTTCAGACGTCTACCTTTCTTGATTGTTAAATTCTGATAGTGTGATCGCGATGCGTAGATAAATCTAGTCTTGGGACACTTTCATAACTTATCAATCGAAGTTCCATCTAGTGCTGGTTAATAAATTCAGACAATTCGTGACTATGCATGCTGCATAGACAACAACGAATGAACTTAATATTGCGAGATCAAACAGGCAGTGCTCCAAAAGATTGGCAGAACATTTTGTCCTAAAATTGGGTGGAATGGAGAGGATCCAAACTTCCCCAAGACCACGGCACAAAACAGATACTTTTACTGGCTTGTGGTGGAGCAAAAAGATCAACAAATGTTCCTCATGTAAAAAGAATCACAATAGGCAAAGCTGTGACACCGTAAACTTTCTGTTCCTCTCACCATTCTAGTTACTTGTCATGTGGCTCATAACAACACATCCTCAATCAAGTTCCTTCTCTGGAGCGCCTCATGCTCTCATCGATCAGCTTGAATGTCTTCTTTACAAGTTTCTGATCCAGGGCTGTTGTTCTGTAGATCTTGAACACTCGGTCGACACGATCAGGCTTGCTGCTTTGGAAGTAGAGTTCCTCAAACTTCTTTTTTACAAACCTATAAAAATGATTCCCTAGTCAATATAAAACCAGCACATAAAGATGACAGCAAAGTGGAAAACTTATTTTGGCATCCATGTGCGCATATACATCTTTATAAGATACTGCCAAGCCATAGGGAGACAGAGAAGCATACTCACTCATAGGCATGTTCCACCTCCTGTTTGCCAGGTGCGATGGGCTGGTAATCTTTAAACCACTCGCACACACTTAAAGGAACCTACATTAGGAGAACAAGTGTTATTCACATGTGTGAATTAGTGTATTATACTCGGCTCTTGGTAGGTAAAGAAGGGCAATAGTTACCTTTTGTATTTTTCTCTCAAATATGTTAAATTTGTTGAGAAATAACATGAATGAGGTTTTCTGGATGTCAAAATTGCATCAGCTAGGTCTTGGAATGACTAAAACATAGTATGAGAACAGACATTGTGATAATTATGATACAAACCTCAAAACATCTTTGCTTTAGCACCCAATCAAAGAGTTCTTTAGTCTCCATCATTCTGTTCTTCGTCTCATCCTCACATAACATCTGGTCGTACCTGAAAAGTGCCCCACCAAACAAGTAAGGCTATGAAAAATTTTTGGCAAAAAAATCATATTTATTTCAATTAGAAATATAAGTAATATAAAAGGCACTAAAAATAGAACTGGATAGTATCAGTAACAGAACAAATGTTCTGATCATGGAAAACCAATCAGTGCTACATTGACTTAGAGGCAACTACAACACAATTTTGCAGTGCCCAAACCAAATCTGGAAAAAAGGCACCTTCTGAGTAGAATTTGCCATTATAGGTTAAGTTCAAGCTAATCAAGTGTAAACTAGGAAACTGGTCTTACTCGCTAATGGCAGCACAGAATATTACAGCATTAACACCTTCAAAAAGATGGATCCATTTCCTTCTCTCGTTTCTCTGGCCTCCTACATCGTGTAGCCTATAGACCTCTCCGCCTCTTTTGCTCTCTCCTGGAGGGCTGCAGAAAAAATACATGAATTTGATTATTAAGAGTTATATCTAACTAGTGATAAACAAGTAGCACAATAGCAGATTACCTAAACTGAGTTTCTACCACACCATTTGTCCGTACTCTTGCATGAAGCACGTCCTCCTGCAAAATCAGTCCTTGTCAAGTAGTCCACATAAATTATTAAGAGTAAAATCAAGAGCAAGCCTTTTAAGACCTATCTCAAATAACCAGGTAGTAACAGAAATAGATATGATGAAACATCCACATGCAAGGAAATGTTTCTATATAGCATGAGGATGACTAGATTCGGCCAATTCAGACAGAATTCGATGTTCAGACCAACAAAACCTATAGATATTAGACAAGTAGCATATATGATCAATCAAGAAATACCTTAAGGAAAATATCCACAAGTAGTATCATGAGTCATGACAGATCAGAACAAGATTATTCCAATTTATGCACTTTAGAGACTGCTTCCTAATGTACCACTATTATTCAAATACATAGATGTAATTTAACAATTTTCTTTGCTTGAGAGGAGGGAACATTGTTGCTAGAGAAAAATAACCTCGGTAGTGTGACCATGCTTATGTTATGGAAGTTGAGAAAGGAATCAAAAGTCTTTACAGCAAAGAAAAGTTTCTGGTAGATAATCGCATGGAAACACCAGAGGTTGAGACCTGAGGGACTCAGATAAGATTGAACCTGTTATATAGAAGTTCAGTAGCTTTTCCCCTCACTGCACTACAACTAGGCATGGTGAGTCTATATTGTTATATATAAGGTGTAAATTGTAAATGTGTTCCCTCCCTGAATATTTAAACTAATGGTCTCCTAAGGTCTTCAAAAGAAAAGGTTCTTGTTCTGCTGCTAGTTGACAACCTCAAACAGTATGTAAATTTCAGTACCATGACAATCAACATGAAATATTATGCCGACGTCAGAAAACAAATAGGTAAAATCTCTCTTTAAAAAAGTAGATTGAGGATAACTGTGTACCTTTGTTGGTACATAATCTACTTCAGATAATCTGTCCAAATTTTCCATGAAGTACTGTGCACAGTCTGGGACTTGCAGAATACTTCCTCGTGAGTAAGTTTCCTACAAACGAATTTCTAAATAATCAAGCTTTCTGTTTAAAAGTTTATACATTTTTAAAATCAAAGTAGAAGAAACCTCACCTGAATGGCTGGATCTTGCCATAGTTTTCTTACATCCTGTACATGTTCTTTGTTCAGCGATGGGTAATCCAACCTGACACCAATTTCTGATAGTTTTTCTCCAATCTCCTGAAGTTATAATAAATTACAATACAAATACACAAAAGGTATTTTAGTGGGCTAATAAGGTGTGCTCTGTGCAATGAGAAGCTTCTAAGAGCTAATAAATGCATTGAAATGCCTACAAAGTTGACATTTGTTAACTGTTTAAACTCATAGCTACAAACAAAGCAAATGCTCAAAACCTGATCTAGATGAATATCACATAACAAACATTTCAAACAAGAAATATTTTAGCATATCTAGAGCTGCCTTCTCTGAAGCAATAAAATGTAGGTGCGGTTACCAGATACCAAAAGATGTAAACAATTTTCTGGAAAATCTAAGGAGAAATGCATAAAAACAATGACCTAGCCATTTCTTTACCTCCCTGTTCCATTTACTTGAATTTAATTTCAACAGATATCATTCATGAGCATGTAATCATGCAAAGCATAATAAGGCATTTTAGGTTAGCAAAGCTCCAGGCACGTTAGTTAAACCATAGCAATTGTGTCAGCCAAACCACATTAGGACAATTATGTTGCAAAACAAGCAAGTTTGGCAAAATTTAACTCTAATTTCCAAGGAAAAAGGTGCAAACCTGACTATCTGGAGATAAAACATATTTTGAGGAATCTGGTTCCACTTGGGCTAGCTCTTTAGCTCCCTCATATAATATCTGGGAATGCACATTTAACTCATTACTGAGACAAAATATTAGCAAATACGCCCTCATTGGAGCAGCAAACAACTCCATAATCAAAACTTCCTACATAATCATCACTACAACGTAAGAGAAAAAAAAAAGACACACCCTTTCTAGTATAGCATACTTTAGTTGTCTGATACACGTTCGCATGGATGACTGACGTGTAGCTCTTAAGCTCTGCCTCGTCAAAGCCAGTTTGGAAAAGGAGCTTTATCTGCAATAAGTTGTCAGACATATATATGACTTGCTGTCTTGCTGATGACATAGGAATTATGATTCTCCAGGGAATGGCATAAGCCTTACTTGTTTAAATATTGTAGACTTCCCTGATTCTCCAGCACCTTTCAAAGAAGCGATTGAAAAAGAGGACCAATGTTAGGAAGACACGCAAAGTAATTTAGCGATGGACAACACATTATCAAGTCTAGAATGCAGGCGAGAATTGACTAGGGATCAACTTCACGATAGTTCTTTTGGCTGACCCAGCAAACTATCAAGACAAAAGTCTACAAAACAGGTATACTTCACATGACAAAATACCACGAGTTCAAGTAAGTTGGCATTACCAAGAAGTAAGAGCTTGTGGATGTGTTGCTCGGCCTTTGTTTCTTGCAAAATCCTCCGGTCGATGTCTGCAGACTGCAACCACTCTACTAATGTTAGAAGGTAAGAATGTTACTTCTTACCAACACAAAAATGAAACCTACTGACTGCATTAGCCTGGTCTAAGAGATAAGTTACCTTTGCATTTTCAGCTGCTTCAGTCTCGTCGAAGGAATGGGATCTGCTACAGGATGAACCCATGCTTTCAATCACACAGGTAAGCACAGACATTATTCTAGAAGCGCGCTCTCATGCCTGACTGAGGGGCGGACACAAGGACATGGGCGTACACATGTACACCCAATAATGTTTGCAAAAACACGAAGTTAGTAGGCATGATACATATATACGCTTGCAATTAGATCAGATCCGAATACAAATACCCAGAATAGCTTAGGTTAGGGTTCGGGTGCTCGGTCTCGCACAGAAGGAAGCGAAGAGGAGGGGTGCGCCTACCTGGTGGTGGGTGCTCATCGCCGGCGAAGGGCCTGGCGAAGACCTGGCGAAGGGCCTGACGATGCTACACCTGGGCACCTGGC